>NC_133778.1:16473565-16515574 GCF_003597395.2 Chelonoidis abingdonii
GAAGAGCTACCCACAATGCAACGCTTCAGAAATCGACGTTAGCCTCAGACCATGGACGCACAACGCCGAATTACTGTGCCTAGTCTGGCCGCATGAAATCGAATTTATAATATTAGTTTTATAAAACCGATTTTAGCTAATTCGATATTATCCCGTAGTGTAGACGTGGCCTCAGTTTTTTCAATCTTCCCTCACTGGTCATGTTTTCTAGACCTTTAATCATTTTTGTTGCTCTTCTCTGGACTCTCTCCAATCCGACTTATAAGCACTTCAGCACTTTTTAAAAAGAAGCCAATTAACATTGAGGCTCCGCTGTGCTAAGCACTGTATAGACACATAGGCGCTTATCCTCAAAGGTATTTAGGTGCCTCGCCCCTAGATTTGGGTGCACTTTTGAAGATCTGAGCCATACTGAGAGACCATGAAGTGCTTATAAGACAAAAGAAAAGTTGGCAGAAAGGAAATATTATCCCTATGTTAGGTAAGATGCTGAGGCAGGGAGGGATCAAAGCCTAGATCCTCAAAGGAATTTGGGTTGCTCACTTCCATTCAAATTAATGTTTGCAGTGTATTTGTAGCCATGTTGGTCCCAGGATATTAGAGAGACAAGGTGGGTGAAGTAATATCTTTTATTGGACCAACTTCTGTTGGTGAGAGAGGACATTCTTTTGAGTTTACACAGCGCTGCCTGGGGCAGTAGAATGCATTACACCACCTCAAACCTTCTACGTTAGTTTTTCTAGCACTTTTTGGAATGACCACAGGGCTGAACCTTGATACCAGCAGTAGTTTTTTTTTGTGGGGGCATGGGGTATTTGATTCAGATCCTGGCGCTGTGAGAAGAAGTTAACATTTGGGTACGAACTGGTGCCGATCATGTGTAGCCTCACATCTTGAGATTCGCACGTCTTTTATTACAAGGGGTGGTGACTGCTGGTGGTGGCTGCTGTTGAGGGGAAAATGGGGAGAGTAGCACTGTAAACATGTTCATAGTTTGTGATCTAAGTGACAGCACATGCATAAGTATTGGAGCACATCAGGTTTGCATGGAACGCCTACTGTATCATGCTCATATCCAGTACGTGTTCATTTGCTTTGTTTCTTGTTATCATTACTTAATTAAGCCTTCAGATTAAGTTATCTTTTAAAATTGCAACACCTTTGAATCATTAAATATATCATGCCATTAAACGCGAAGAGTTTTTTCTGTAACAAGGTATTTGCATCAAGGTGGAGATTATGTGTGACTAATTATCCAAGTGAGGCTTCAGGCACTTATATAATATTACTGAAGGAAACTATTCTGCAGAGGAATCCGAAATCACCTACATTTCAGTTCATGCACAGCTCTCTGTTATTCAGTTGTGCATGTGTGTATTGTTGTAGCTGATAGTGTGAAGGAACACACAGATAGGATTCCTTTCCAATGTCCAATAATGCTTTGCGGGAGTCAGACTAAACAGGCAGGACAAACTGCCACTTCTCTGTTCAGTTTCTGCAAAACTTAAGCTTCCATTTGAAACAAAGATTTTGGCCTCCCTGGTTTCAAATACAGCATTAGATCAAATTGAGGTTATCTTCTTGCGTCTGCAGACTGACAGATACAATGAGCCAAATTCATCCTGGGTGTTACTCATTTGCTTCAACAGAGATTAATTTAGCTCTGAAATGTAAACTGCCCATGCATCTTATTTGTGTGATAAAGTTGAAACCTAATGATGAACGTGTAAATGTCAACATTGTTAATTATTTCACTGCTGAACATTTGAGAACCATCCCGTTGTCTCTGACTGTGGGTGGCGCTTAAGGAGAATAAGTCACTGTCTTTCCTTGTCTGTTTTCTTTGCTAACTAATCATAGTTGTTTGATGAAATTTTCATAGCAAAGTCTCTATGTATAAAATGTTTGTTTCAAAGATATTTTTCAATAATTCAGCGGAATGGAGTACAGAAGGGACTGACGTTCTTGTACAGAAGAAAAGAAATAAGCAGCATAAATAACTGGATGTCTTTACCCAAATGGTTGTAGCTAATCTTTTGTTGAACAGAACTGTTTGGAATAAGCTACCACTCTTAGGGACTTGTGGACAACATAGGTTTTCACGAGCAAAGTGAAAAAAATCCAACTGTTTCTATTTATATCACATTTTCCCTTGGTAACTAGAGATTTCTTGTTTAGTGCAGTATTTTCTCCACATCACAAATCACAGCAAGCTACCATGTGCAGTCACACAATATATGCAGTGGGTAGGATTTCACATTATGATCAAAGTAATTTCAACAGAAGCCAAGGACTTTAGTTATTAAGCAGGAAAGAGAAGATCTCAGTAATGTATTTACAACTATTGCTTTAAAAATAAACCTTATTAATTTTTATCCCATCTACCTGACTCTTTGATCTTCTGAATATTATTTGCACAAAAACACTTAAAAGAAATCATTAGATATCACTGAAAAAGCGTACGTGCTTCTGAGCTGGCAGGATTCACTGATAGTGAGATACAGAACCTGATGATCCCAGCAAGTGGCCAACTGAGCGAGAGATCCCCCCCATTAATCCCATGACAATGTATCTGAAGCAGTATTTCTTGATTTAAACCTATTTCAGCTCATCCTGCAGCAGACAAGTATCTAGCTTACAAGTTTATTTAAAAAACAACAAACCAACAAAGAGGGAGAGCTATCCCAGTAATTTGCAAATAGCACAATGCTGGCACACAATAGATCCAGGTTCAAGGATGACTTCAGGACTGTGATTCCTCAAGTCAGCAAAGTTCGGCACTTGCACACACACACACCCCCTCAAAAAAAATTGTGCCAGTATAATGTAGGGCATGAATTTAAACCAATATAGTTAAACTCCTGCAAAAGGCTGCATGGATGCTCTTACTTTGGCATAAGGGGGTTTAAGTCGATCAGGAACAAGGTTAAACATAAATAAGCCACTCTTATGCAGAAATAAGACTGTCAGCAGAGCCTTTTTGCTCTGGTTAAACTACATCAGCTTAAAAGCCGAGTCAAGTAATACTGATGCAACTTTCTTATTTAGCTAAGGCCTTAACAGAAGAGAGATTAAGTAATTCAGCTCTCAGCAAGGGTTCCTGGATCAGTTCTCTGTCAGTGCCTCCCCCCAGTTATTTTATTGTTCCTCGCTGTGGTGGAAGCCATGGATCTCTGCTCCTGTAACACCCAAGATAAGATATCATGAGAGCAGACAAGTTTGGACAGAAAAAAAAAATCCGTGACTAGCAGCTTTAGAATGGCTAAAGGGAAATAGTTGCAGCAAGGGCCAGATCTAGAATCCATCTCAGCAGGGCCGGCTCCAGGCACCGGCAGAGCAAGCTGGTGCTTGGGGCGGCAGATTCCAAGAGGCGGCTTCCCGCCCAATCCTTTTTTATTTTTTTGGCTTCACTGCTTCCTCCGCCCCTGCAAGTTTTTTCTTTTTGGTTTGCTGCTCCTGCTGCCCTGTAGGGGGCGGTGGCACAGAGGAAGGGAGCTGCTGGGAGCGGTGCCAGGTCTGCAGCAAGCCCGACACGGCAGCCAGCGTCCTTCCCTGCCCGCCAGAGCAGTGCGGAGCCCTCTCAGCAGGCGGCGCAGCAGTCAGGGCCTCATGGCGAGTGCCCCGTGTAAGGAAGCCCTGGAGCCCCCTTCTCTCTCCCCTCCCCCCCCGCTAGCTGGGGTGTGCACTCCGCTGCCCAGGGTCTGCAGGGCTGGGAGTCCCCCTGCACCTGCCACCCCGCAAGGATTGTTTTTCTTTTTGGTTTTTTGTTTCCCGCTCTCCCCTCCCCCCAGTTTTCCTGCCCCGCCCCCCTTTGCTGTTTCAGACAGCTGGCAGGTTTGTTCCCCTCGCCCCTTCGCCACTCCGGCCAAGCGGCAGGTTTGTTCCCCCCCTTTGCTGCTCCGGTCCCCGTGTAGGTTTTTTTTGTTTTTTTTTGTTTTTTGTTTTTTTTTTGCGCTTGGGGTGGCAAAAAAGCCAGAGCTGGCCCTGCATCTCAGTCAATGGAAAAATTGTCATTCACTTTAATGGGCTTTGGATCAGGAACCTAATGTGCACTGGCTTTCTAAGCAGCATGGATGGGCTCCAGAAGGGACTTAGCTGCTGCAGTACTGAGCATCCTAGCGACTACTTTTAGGTACCTAGAAAAATCACAGGAACAACACTACAATCCACAAAGCTAAGTCAGGCACCTAGGCTCCCTACGGGATGGATGGAGAGAGATAGGCGCCTACGAATGCAAGCCACAAAAGCAAGCAAGCTAAGTGAGGAACTGCCTAAGGTAGCCAATAAGAGATGTGGACAACAGGGGGGTGTGCTAAGCCCCTCCCTTCTCGCAGAGATACATGCCTAAATCCAGGCTGCAGGGAGATGCCTCATTCAGCAAGTGATCCATGAATGGGAACCAGCTGGCACCTTAGGCTCCGTAGCCACTTGGGGGAATGAATTCACTGCCTGAGGAGGAGGTGGTGACCTATAGCTTTTAGTCTAGTGGTTAGAGCGCTCACCTGGGATGTGAGAGACCCACATTCAATTTCCCTGGGTCAGCTAGAAGGGGAAGAAAGGATTTGAACCGGGATCACCCACATGTCAGGAGAATGCTCTAATCACTGAGCTATGGGATATTTTTAATATGGGACTTCTTCAGGCTCCCCTGGGAGAATGATTCTGTAGAGCAGAGCACCAGATCCCCTGCTCCAATCACTCTCATTATTTATTTCAGCTTCAAATCCATCTTCTCCACCTGCAAAGGGGCACGGGGTGGGGAGGTAGATTGAACCCGGCTCTCCCACATCCCAGATGAGTGCTCTGACCACTGGGCTAAAAGTTACCACCACCATCTCCTCCTCTGGATTTTGAATAAGACATGTAGACATGATGCAAGGCCACCTGTGAGATCAGGCCCCACATGCTACTTAGGCAGATGAACACCTATTTTCCGCCAGATTATTGGGATCCCATCCAGCAGGCATGATCAGAGGCCCTTTAAAAGAGTGGGCCCTGCACGCAACTTCAGCAGACAAATACTTATCTTCCCCCAGTTCATGAATCACTCTGGGCCATAGGAGATAGGTGACTGGGCACCTAGAGGGTGACAGCAACGCACCTGCTCCACTGTCTAAAACTCAGACACCTTGGGAACTTTCAGTGGAAATTTAGGTGCCAAATGAGTTTGTCATAAACAGATAAGAAAAGTTAATAGCGCAGAAGTACTTTATATCTCTTTGACTGTAAAGGGTTAACAAGTTCAGTACGCCTGGCTGTCACCTGACCGGAGAACCAATCAGGAGGCAGGATACTTTCAAATCTTGAGAGAGGGAGTTTCTGGTGTGCTGTTAGTTTTGGTTGTTGTTCACTCTGGGGCTCAGGGGACCAGCGTGCAACCAGGTGTCTTTCCAATCTCCCTGATACAGGTTCTTAAGATTCCAAATAGAAGTACTGGTAGATGCGAGTTAGGCTTATGTTTGTTTTCTTTATTTGCAATGTTGCATTTGGCTGGAAGGAGTTTAATTGTATTTTGCTGGGAGGAGTCCAATTTGTATTTTTGCTGAAAGGATTTTTTAATTGTACTTGTATACTGAGGCTGGAGGCATTCCCAGTTCTATAGCTGAAAACCCTGTATCTTAATCCACTTAAATTTACAAAGATAAATTTTACTGTTTTCTCTCTTTAATTAAAGTTTCTTGTTTTAAGAACCTGATTGTTTTTTTCTGCTGAGACCCCAGGGGACTGGAGTCTAGATTCACCAGGGAATTAGTTGGGAGAAAGGAGGGAAGGGGAGAGAGAAGCTAATTTCTCTGCTGTTGTCAGATTACTTTCTCTTCAGGAAGACTGGAGGGGGAAAGAGAGGAGGGGGAAGGTGAATTTTCCCTCTCTGTTTAAAGATTCCAGGAGTTTGAATCACAGTGATCTTCCAGGTAACTCCGGAGGGGAAGGCCTGGGAGAGGCACACGGTGGGGGAAAGGGTTTACTTTCCCTGTGTTAAGATCCAGAGGGTCTGGGTCTTGGGGGTCCCCGGGCAAGGTTTTGGGGGGGACCAGAGTGTACCAGGCACTGGAATTCCTGGTTGGGGGCAGCGCTACAGGTTTTAAGCTGGTAATTGAGCTTAGAGGAATTCATGCTCGTACCCCATCTTTTGGACGCTGAGGTTCAGAGTGGGGAATTGTACCATGACAGAGTTTAAGCAGGGTTAGGTGGCAGCCATGCAGGAGTTTCACAGATCGAAGTAGTGCCATGCATGGAGGTTTAGGTACCTAAGCTACTTCCTGGATTGCACCCTGTGAGACTAATCTACTTCCTTCAGTTCAAGGGAAGTCAGTACAAACGAAGACATTACCTGGGAAGAAGGCAGAAATCAAATAAGTATTTTTTTCTATGACATAGAGCTGGCCTGGCAGGGTATCCACTGAAGGTATTTAAGGATCCCTGACTTACTCGTAGTGCTGTCTTTTTATCATGTCATTCCCCAAATGATCTCCTTTGGGAACAATGCTGTAATACTTGATAGACAGCATTTTTTTTTCAGGATTAGTAGTAGTGTTAAATAATTTACCTGACAGTAGGTCTTCTGAGTTACCGTATAATAAGGAGATTACTCAAGAAAAGAAACAACCACCCTGCCTGCCACATGCTTTCTGGAGTCATGATAGGCACAGGTTAAGTGATTCCAAACTAAATCAAGCTGAGATTTTCTTCCAGGTGCAATTGCTCTCATCACTAGGCGAGAGCTTTTTCTTATTCTGCCCACACATGTAATATCCAGAAATGCAGCCAGATAACAGCATTAGCAACTCGAGTTCCCACTTGCTGTATTAACAGCAACGAATCAGCACTTAAGGCACTAAACCTCAGTATGCTGGATCACTACACCTGCCCTGGCATGCTTCTAATCATGGGATTTACATAGCATGAGGCACATATAAACTGGTTTGGGGCAAGTGAAATTCCAGTTTCCATTTCCCTATAGCAACAGTTTTTTCTCCCAAAAAGTTTGATTCATCCCATCCTTATGCAGATTATTATTGTCTCTGAAGAGCTTGCACTGATTTTTGACCAACTGTGTTGAAAATGAGAGGTTTCAGATGTTATCACATTAATTTAATCTAGCTTTGGACAGGTTCTCTCCTGCAACCAACCTGTGCTGAGTGCAGAAGAGCAATGGGACATCTGGGAGCTGTTATGTTCCCTGATCCTGAGGGCTGGGTCAGCACTGGCCCCGATCCTGATGAGGTTTAGAGCAGCTGAGGAGGATCTGCAGATTCTATGCCAGTGGCGGATCGATGTAGTGGAGCCTTGCTGTAGCCCCTTGCACCCTGACTGGGGAGACCTGGGGTGGGGGGTGCATGTGGCATAGGAGCTGGCAACAGCAACTTTATGCCAGGTGGGAGTGTGACAGGTTCAGTCACGGAGACTCCCTTGAGGCTGTCACCTGACGTGCTTGAATTACCTCTGAGCCCATTTTCTCTGCCAGCTTGGGACTCCAGAACCCTGCCTTGTTGGGCCAGACACACTACCTGCTGCAACACAGACCCAGGTCTGGTCCACGTCCTCAGAGCTGCAGACTTTAACTGCTCAGAAAGTCACCTATCTCCAGCACCCTGACACCCAGCTCCCAATGGGATTCAAACCCCAAATAAATCCATTTTACTCTGTATAAAGCTCATACTGGGTAAACTCATAAATTATCCACCCTCTATAACATTGATAGAGAGATATGCACAGCTGTTTGCTCCCCCAGGTATTAATCACTTACTCTGGGTTAATTAATAAAAGTGATTTTTTAAGTATAAAAAGTAGAATTCAAGTGGTTTCAAGTAATAACAGACAGAACAAAGTAAATGACCAAGCAAAATAAAACAAAACACGTGAGTCTAAGCCTAATATATTTAAGAAACTGAATACAAGTAAAACTCACCCTCAGAGATGTTCCAATAAGCTTCTTTCACAGACTAGACTCCTTCCTAGCCTGGGTCTCATCCTTTCCCTTGGTACAGTTCTTGTTAATTCCAGCTCAGGTGGTAACTAGGGGATTTCCTATGACTGCAGCCCCCTTTGTTCTGTTTCAACCCTTTTTATAGCTTTGGCACAAGGCGGGAATCTTTTGTCTCTCTGGGTCCCCACTCCTCCTTCTAAATGGAAAATGACCAGGTTTAAGATGGATTCCAGTAGCAGGTGTCATGTCACATGTCCTGTGACACCCCAAGCCCATTCTTTCTCAGGGTCGGCTCTGTCTTTTCTACCACCCCAAGCGCAAAAAACAAACAAACAAAAAAAAACCTGCGTGGGTGCCGGAGCTGCAAAGGAGGGGAACAAACCTGCCGCTTGGCCAGAGCGGCGAAGGGGCGGGGGGAACAACCCTGCCAGCCATCTGAAACAGCAAAGGGAGGGGGCAGGAAAACTGCCGGCCTGTCGGAGCGACAAGGGAGAGGGGGGAGGCATGAAACAAACCTGCTGGCCGGTAGGAGCGACGAGGGGGAGGGGGGCGCGAAACAAACCTGCCGGGCAGAGCAGCAAAGGGGAGGCAAAACCTGCCGGCCGGTCAGAGCAATGAAGCAGGGGCAGGGGGGACAAGGGGGCAAAACAAACCTGCCGGCAGGAGCACCAAAGGAAGTCGGGGGGCGAAATCTGCCGGCCTGCCGGAGCAGCGAAGGGGCAGGAAACCTGCCGGCCGGAGCAGCAAAGAGAAGAAAAAACAAAAAAAGAAAAAGAAAAACAATCCCTGCGGGGTGGCAGGTGCAGGGGGACTCCCAGCCCTGCAGACCCCGGGCAGCGGAGTGCACACCCCAGCTAGCGGGCGGAGGAGAGAGAAGGGGGCTCCAGGGCTTCCTTGAGCAGGGCACTCGCCATGCAGCCCTGACCGCCGTGCTGCCTGCTGGGAGGGCTCCGCGCCGCTCCAGGGGGGCAGGCTGCTGTGCCAGGCTTGCTGCAGACCTGGCACCGCTCCCAGCAGCTCCCCTCCTCTGTGCTGCCGCCCCCTACAGGGCAGCAGGAGCAGCAAACCAAAAAGAAAAAACTTGCAGGGGCGGCGGAAGCAAGCAAAGCGAAAAAAAAAAAAAAAAAAAAAGGATTGGGCGGGGAGCTGCCCCTTGGAATCTGCCGCCCCAAGCACCAGCTTCCATGGCTGGCGCCTGGAGCCGGGCCTGTTCTTATTGGCCTGACTCACGCGAACACAGGAAGGCTTACAAGTAAACGGAGCCATTTAAAACCAATTGTTCTAGCTAATGGGAGCCATCAAGATTCTAAGCCACCATTAATGGCCCACACTTTGCATAATTACAATAGAAATTTAGAGTAATACTTCATATTTCTAGCTTCAGATACAAGAATGATACCTCCAAACAAACAGGATGATCACATTCAATAGATTATAAGCTTTGTAATGATACCTTACAAGAGACCTTTTGCATAAAGCATATTCCAGTTACATTATATTTACACTCATAAGCATATTTCCATAAACATGTGGAGTGCAACGTCACAGGGAGTTTCCCTACACCAAGCCAATTCCCTGCTGCCCTTTCACAGCTAGGTTCTGTCTCATTTGCACTGCCCGAAGGATCTCATTTAAGAATCTGATCCTGTATCATGTCAGGAGATAGATAGACCTAGTCTGTGCCATAAGGGCCAGACCCACAGCTCAATGAAATCGATGTGAAGACACCGAATGGCTTCAGCGGGACTTGGATCAGGCTTCACATAACCAGATATTGAAGATGGAAAAAGAGAGACGCAGTATGTCAGGTCCTATTGCTTTCCTAGGCCAAACAAGTAGCGTTTGAACAGAAACGGGGTAAGATGAACAGACACTCCCTACACAAACAGCTCTGCAGAGACGTTTACACCAAACAGCCACTATGCGGAGCATCTTCCAGTCCTGAGATATGCTTTGACCAAGATACGCCAAAAGTTCAGTGCTGCAGTAATAGTCAACTATCGTCACCCAAGAACCATTTAGAGACGAGTAATGAAAACTTCCAGGTGCTTAGCTCATGTTCATAGCAGTGTAAATGCAGATCGAAAGATAAAGCAAGCCTGCTTTTCCAATCATCCAATGATTTCCTACAAACCAAACACAACTGAAACCAGGCAGAGGCAGAATGAACTTCCACACAGCACTCAGGAATTTTGATTTTTTTTGGCATACATTTGCTTTGCATTTAGATATCAAGGTGATAGATGCCTATCTAATACCATAGAGAGGTTCCAGAGACAAAGAACCTTTATTTTAAAAACTGGTGAAGGTTGCTAAGTAACAACCTGTACTTACACATCCTCTACAAAACTCAAGCTATTTAAAGCAAGGCAAGGGGTAGTTAAGGAAATCATAAATCTTAACACTGCCCACATTATATATAAATCACATTCTTAGGGCTGGCTGAAAATTTTCTGTCAAAAACAGATTTTGACGGAAAACTGGATTTCTGACTAAACAAAATGTTTCAGAGAAAATATCTGTGCACCTGGGAAAATTTTGATTTTTTGTAATAAAAAGAAACCCCAAACCCCGGATATCAGATTATTTATTTATTGGCCCCAAACTGAAATATTCTGGACAACCCCTCTAATGGTTTAATTCTAAAATGCGGTCGTCGTGGTTCATATTCCCTGCCTCCTCAATTGGCCCCCAGCCGGACTACATCTCCCATGATACACCATGGCCAGGCAGCTGGTCTGACACATGGCCTCCCCATAGGGGAGACTGTGGTGCATCAGGGAGTTGTAGTCCGGCTGGGGAGTTCAGGCATTAGAGGACAACTCCGGTAGGATACGGTGCGGGCATTTCAGATTCAAACTAGTTCCGGGTTTGCTATTTTTCTGTAAACTCAGACTCTCCCCATGTGTAGCCCATAGAGCTAGTTTTGCAGCAGCGCAGGAAACCTCCCGCTTTCTATCCAGAAGGAAAATCTTTCCAGCCCAGCTGGCGTTACTGTTAAATAGGAAGTCGTGTATATTACACCACACCACTAAAACCGTGACTCTGTTTACCGGAGTGTTTTCAAGGGAAAACCGGTAAAGGCTGGCAACACACCGGCGCTGTATTGCTTCAGCTGCACCACTGTGGTGAAAGCAGTTCATGGGGCGGGGCGGGGGGCCTGGCCCCAAGCGGGACAGGGACTCCTGGGCCGCCCCCCGACTCATTGCAGCACTTTTAACCCTTGCGGGCCTAGCCCGCGCTGCACGCCAGGCGGCCGCAGGCGGGGCAGGGAGCGACACCGCCCCCGTAAGGGGCGGGTGTTGCCGGGACTCAGCGCGGCCTGGAGCGAGGAGGTGGCGGTGAGTGCCCGGCCCCGGGGCGGCTCCTGCCGGGACAGCCCGGCGCCCTAGGGGCTGCAAAGAGTCCTCGCTCCCCCGGGGGCTCGTTGCATGGGCTCCAGTGCCGCACCCCCCAGCGTGTGCAGGGCGGGAAAGGGGCGCTGCCTGCACCGCCCCGTGCAAGCTGCTCGCCGCAGGAGCGGCTCCACGCGCTGCGGAGAAGGCCCTTAGCAGCGAGCGTGGCCGGCCCAGCACTGCCCTAGCCCCCGGGCACCTCCGCAGCCAGGCCCTGTCCCCATCGCGGGCAGAGCCTTAGCAGCAGCTAGATACAGATTTCCTTTGCACTACAAAGCTCCACAGATTAAGCTCACCTTGCCCCGCTGTTTTCTTTACTGATGTCTGGTTTGGTCGAGACCTGGGCATCCTTACAGGAGTTAGTAACTGGCATTACTCCTAATGTCCTGGCTAAATTCCGCTGGCGATAATTTACCTTCTCCTTGACTTCCTTCTGCAGCTTCCATTAGCTACAGTAACATTCTTCATGCCCTGTCTGAACCCACTGTGGCATTAAACTGTCTTTGTTCCACTCCCAAGAGTGGGTGATGTGATTCCCAGGAGTATATGGGATTGAGCATCATCAGAATGCATGGCAGTTTAGGGCAGGAAATGTAGACTGCCATCTCCGAGGGTTCAGTCAATCAGTGGTACCAGCGCTCTTTACAGGGCGTGGTGTGTGCGCCAGTGAGTTCCCTGATGGCTGCTGAGTCCAGTGGGCTAGTGACAGTACCATCCACCAGTAGGGCACACCCACGCACGAGCAATGCTCTGAATCCAAGCAACTGATTCTTTCCTCCTCTGACACCAGTCATCACAAGGCTTGATCCAGTCCACCTCACAGTGCTTTGCTCCATCTACAAGCTGACTCCATCAACCAGAGCGGCACTCTGCATTCCTTTCCCAATCATCCACAGCGATTCCAAAGGATACTAAGTCCTCTTTGCAAGCATCCCAAAATCTGTGCAGCGGACTGCTTCTCTTTCTAGACCCTTCGCGAGCTCCAGAGTACAGCATGCTCTTCGGGATCCTGTAGTCCAGCACTCGCTTGACACGTCCAAGCCACCTAAGTCTTTTCTTACTAATGAATGTTCCCATGAATGACATACCAGCATGATTTAACACTTCCACATTTGTCACACTGTCTTCCCATCTTATTCAAAGAATTTTACACATGCATCTGATCCGAACTGGGGAGTATCAGCTTTCCTCTGCCCAACTCGTCTGAGAGGCCTATCTGGTAAGTGTTCTCAGAGAGCACTTACTGCATGAGCCCCTACACATGAGTTGACACAAAACAGGGAGGGAGAGGAGTGCCGTCTTCCAACACTTTTAGCCCAGAGGTTAGGGTACTCAGCTGGGATGTAGGAGACCCCCCGTTCAAATCTTCCCTCCATCTGAGTGAGAGAAGGAAGTTGACCACCTTTTAGGTGAATGCCGTAACCACCTAGCTAAGGGATAGTCTCATGTGAGACTCCTTCAGTCTCTTGTTGAAGCTGTTCCACAGTAGCTAAACAATGAGCAAATCAGTAGGATCCAAAACAGTATTTGGAATCTCCCTCATGTTGTTTAAAACAAGCCAAATTAGTTTGCGAGGACAAAACAGATGTTCTTTTCTCACTGAGGTTTCAAATAGACTTGTTCTCCTTTGCTCCATAGGTCAGAGAGATTTGATAGATGGATAATAAAATGGCGTTGGTTCCCTATGACTACAGTGCGGTCTGGGGATTGCAGAAGTTCCATAAATCTTCATCTGTGTATCATTTTGCCAACCACACAATCCAAATCAAACAAAACTGGAGGCAACTGGGTGTAGCAGCAGTCGTATGGGACGCAGTATGTATGATTAAAATAAAAATATTTCCATTTGTGCAAAACATGTTTGTTTCAAATCCAAACCCTAATAATACTGAGCATTTATGTGGTGCCTTTCATCAGTACCCCCCAAAACTCTTTACAAAGGAGGCCAGTACAATTATTCCCATTTTATAGACAGGTGAAATGACATGCCCATCAGCCTAGGAGAGCTGGCTGCAAATTTTCTGCATGAGTTTTTTCCCCCAATTGAAAAATACTCTTTTTTTTAAAGAAAATCTTTTCATGGTACATTGTCAGCATGATCAAAACTTTCCATTTTGCACAGTTTTCTGCAACATTTAAAAATTGATACTTTGATCTAAATGTTCAATATTTTTAGATTTTTGTTGTTGTTGGATTGCTAGTGTACTGGAAACTGTTTTCAGTAAGAAAATCCATTTTTTGGTAGATGAAAAATGTTGACAATTATTGCAATAGAAAGTTTAACATTTTGAAAAAAAACATGAAAGACTTTGTGGGAAATGAGGTCACTTTCAAGACTTATCACAAGGTTGTTTTCCCATTTTTTTTGACCAAGTCTTAATAATAATAAAATAATACTTAGTATTTGCATAGCTCTTTTAATCTTCAAAGCATGGGACAACCACTAATTCCCACACCACCTTGATGAGATAGTTAAGTAGCATCATGTAGTAGCTAGAAAATCTGAAGCACAGGAGTCATCAGTGGTCGAGCTTGTATTGGAATTTAGCTGTACCTGGGTCTCAGTCCTGTGCTTTGACTACTAAATCATGGCCCTCTCTCTGATCATAAATAATGAGTTTGGCAGTTTAACTGCTTGTATTAATTGGAGCGTATACGCTAGCACAGCTATCATTCCATTCCTAAGGATAAGTCCGATATTGATGAGACAGAATTTTCTATAGCAGGTGATCTTGCGAAGTCATGATTTGGGTATGGGAACTTGCTTACCAGTAGTTCACACTGGATTTAACTTGCACTTAAATAGAAGTGCTCTCAATCCATTATGCTCAACTGCTTGATCTTCACACACATTATGAAGAGCATGCCAAGCATGTACCAAGATTAAACCGAAAGGTTTTGGAAAGTTGTAAGAAATACAATAAAGGGCAATGGTGCATCTCAACAGTTCTGCAATTTTGCATTCATTTTTGCATCAAAATCCTGCTTTTCCTTTCTTAGTGCAACTATGTCTTTTTCTGCTTCCTTCTGTTGTGTTTTGGATTTAATGAAGAAACAGTCCCATGTCATTATTTTAACCTACTTTGCAGGATTGATAGTTTGGATATTCCTCTCTGCCTCCCATCAGCCTTTGTATAACATGGATGGCAAAGTATACCTGTAGACTTGAGGTGCTTGATTGTCCATACCTTTCTTGC
Source organism: Chelonoidis abingdonii (assembly GCF_003597395.2). NCBI lineage: Eukaryota > Metazoa > Chordata > Testudines > Testudinidae > Chelonoidis > Chelonoidis abingdonii. Next base: position 16,488,085 of record NC_133778.1, read on the forward strand.
AACCTTCTCTTCTGGTTTCAGTCAGAAATACTGTGGTCTGGCATCACTAAAATTATCCCCAAGTCTTAATTAGTGTTGTCTCTTGTTTCAGGCTGTAGTCCTGTGTACTTATCTGGAGATGGGAAGTATTGATCTGCAAGGGCGCTCAGTGATTGAACTAGGAGCAGGAACTGGATTGCTGGGAATAGTGGCCACATTATTGGGTAAGTTTTTCTTTAAGAAATTGGTGCAGCCGTAAAATTCACACACTAGGTGACAGGGCTGTGATAACAGCCAAGCTATGTGAGGGTTACTGTGATGTTTCCTCTGGGGCTTATCTTCTTTATCAGGCTTTAGAGCTTCCTGGATTATTTATTGTGGTGATGGTGCTACACCAGGCTTCTTCATAGTAGAACCCCCTTAAGGCTGCCTGCTGTTTCCATGGCGGTGAGGTCAATGGCATCCCCTTCTTTTCTGTAGCTATTCTCCCCCAGGGAATAAATGCTGTGTTTATGTCCTTCACCTTTATTAATACCTCACTTTTTGTGTAGAGAGCTCCATCGACAGATAGCAAAGCACTTTACAAAGATGCATAAACATTATTAACCCTATTTTGCAGGCAGGGAAACTGAGGCACAGAGCAATTAAGCAACTTGCCCAAGTTCTGTCAATCACTCAGTGGCAGGGCCAGGAACAGAACTCAAGTCTCCTGAACTAGTCTGATGTCCCATCCACGGTGCTGCGCTGTCTCCCCTTTGCAATGGGTGTGTTTAGTGAGTCATGGCATTGTTAGACCAACGGTGGGGCCAGTCATAAGTCTGGTATCTTACAGCCCTAGCTTTGCTTCCTGCTGTATTCGCTCATTGTTTCAGAGTTTCATTAGACACCCTACCGGTAGCACAGACTAAGAGTAAAGGTAGCACTGGACTCCTTTGCCTGACCACCGACAACTTTTGACAGAGGCTCAATTCCACTAACATGAACTAATATTAGTTCTATTTTCCATTTGAAAAGCAGCCGGTATTTGATCATTTTAAAACTAGCGCCTTCTTATCTGGGAAACTCACTCGTTCTAATTGTAATTTCTTTTCTGCACTGTGTGTGTTAACAATACATTATCTCCCCACGCCCCGCGGGGGGCATGGATCAGCATTCACGTCGCATGCCCCCTCAGTACCCAGTCCAAGCCGGGGAAGCTAATGATACAGCCAGTGGACCAAATTCAGGGATGAATCCTGGTCATGTGCCACCTGAGGCATGTTGCATATATGCTAAGAAGACTCCCTCCATCTTACTTTTTTTTTTTTTCTTACCTTCACTGTAGCCATAGGATTTGATCCTGCAATTGGATCTGTGTAGGTGGACTTGATTGGAGTCCTAGGTGGGGATTTTCAAAAGCATTCAGTTTAGCCTAGTTCTGTACCCAGTGTAGTCAATGAGAGTTTTACCATTGGCTTCATTAGGCCAATGAGTTCTTTTGCTAATTTACATCAGTGTAGAAGTGGCGGGGGAGTGGTCTGACTCTGATCCCACTGAAGTCAGTGGAGGTATGACAGTTTACCCCGGCGGAGGATCTGCTCCAGTGTCAACTCTTAAATTTTAAGTCATCTTTAACATGTGTTAACTAGCACAATTCTATAATCTAGTGCAGACTGCACATAAGTTCGTGTACTGCCTAAACTTTCCATGCTGATCATATCTCATTGAACTAAAATAGTGTAGATGTCCCTTTAGTCATAAATTCTAGCCACTGTGACAGACTTCCTTTTAAAATGGAAATGAAAGGAAGGAACTCAAATGTGAAGTTGCAGGACTACTAACTGCCATCTGTAACCTATCATTTAAATCAGCTTCTGTACCAAATGGCTGGAGGATAGCTAATGTGATGCCAGTTTTTCAAAAGGGCTCCAGAGCTGACCCTGGCAACTACAGGCCAGTAAGCCTTATTTCAGTACTGGGCAAATTGGTTGAAAATATCATAAAGAACAAGATTGTCAGATGCATAGATGAACATATTTTGTTGGGAAATAGTCAACATGTTTTTTGTAAAGGGAAATCATGCCTCACCAGTCTACTAGCATTCTTTGAGGGGGTCAACAAGCATGTGGACGAAGGAGATCCAGCGGATATAGTGTATTTAGATTTTCAGAAAACCTTTGACAAGGTCCCTCACCAAAGGCTCTTAAGCAAAATAAGCAGTCATGGGATAAGAGGGAAGGTTCTCTCATGGGTTGATGACTCATTAAAAGAAAAGAAACGGGGTAGGAATAAATGGTCAGTTTTCAGAAAGGGGAGAGGTAAATAGTGGTGTCCCCCAGCGGTCTGTACTGGAACCAGTCCTATTTAGCATATGCATAAAAAATCTGGAAAAAGGGATAAACAGGTGGCAAAATTTGCAGATGATACAAAACTACTCAAGGTAGTTAAGTCCCTGGCAGACTGTGAAGAGCTACAAAAGGATCTCAAAACTGGCAGATGAAATTTAATATTGATAAATGCAAAGTAATGCACCCTGGAAAACATAATCCTAACTATAGATATACAGTGACGGGGTCTAAATTAACTGTTGCCATTCAAGAAAGAGATCTGGAAGACATTGTGGATAGTTCTCTGAAATCATCCACTCAATGTGCAGCGGCAGTCAAAAAAGCAAACAGAATGTTGGGAATCATCAAGAAAGGGTTAGATAATAAGACAGAAAATATCATATTGCCTCTATATAAATCCATGGTACGCCCACATCTTGAATACCGTGTGCCGATGTGGTCGCCCCATCTCAAAAAAGAGATATTGCAATTGGAAAAGGTCCAGAAAAGGGCAATAAAAAGGATTAGGGGTATGGAACGGCTGCCATGTGAGGAGAGATTAATAAGACTGGGACTTTTCAGCTTGGAAAAGAGGCTACTAAAGGGGGATATGATAGAGGTCTATAAAATCATGAATGGTGTGGAGGAAGTGTTATTTACTCCTCATAGTACAAGAGCAAGGGGCCACCAACTGAAATTAATAGGCAGCAGGTTTAAAACAAACACAAGACAGTATTTTTTCATGCAACACACTGTCAACGTCTGGAACTCCTTGCCAGATGGTGTTGTGAAGGCCAGAACTATAACAGGGTTGAAAAGGGAGCTAGATATATTCATGGAAGATAGCCATTGATCGACCTATTAGTCAGGATGGGCAAGGGTGGTGTCTCTAGTCTCTGTTTGCCAGAAGTTGGGATTGAGTGACAGGTTATCATCAAGTGATCCATGCCCTACCTCTTCATTCCCTTTGTGGCACCTGCCATTGGCCACTGTCAGAGGACAGGATACTGAGTTTGATGGACCTTTGGTCTGACCCAGTATGGCCATTCTTATGTTCTTATGTTTAAAAAAAAATCAAATATTTATTAAACTATAAGAACATCAGAATGACTGTACTGGGCCAGACCAATGGCCCATCTAGCACAGTAACCTGTCTTCCGACAGTGGCCAATGGCAGGTGCTTCTGAGACAATGAACAGAACAGGGAGTTATCAAATGATCCACCCCTGTTGTCCACTCCCAGCTTCTGGCAAACAGATGCTAGGGGCACCCAGAGCATAGAGTTGAGTCCTTGACCGTCTTGGCTAATAGTCATTGATGGACCTATCCTCCAGGAACTTATCTAATTTTCTTTTGAACCCCATTATAGTTTAAAACTATGCCCCAATTCAAATGAAATATCGCAACCTTTAACTTAAACATCCATTGAGTAAAATAGCTGTGGCTAAGGCTCTTTGTTACCCATCTGCTCTGTCTGGGTCCCTAGGGGTAATCTGATGCTACACCAGGGCAAAAATCAGATGAGACTTTTTTATAATAACCTCCCACCATTTATTCTGTCATTTCCTAGTAGAAAGACAGAAAGCAATTGGCTCCGTCTTTCTAAAAAGAAATACAGTCATTCCAAAAACAATTTTGATCTGATAGTACTATTTTTACCATTAAACTAAATATTCCAAGTGTCAATTGATTTAAAATCAAACAGCTCAGTAAATATTTCCATTGTTATTCAGTAATTTTGTTAACTCTTAATGGGAACTAGAGGTTGCTTCCCTTAAAGCATTGTATTCCAAAAGCTGTATCAGTGGACATCAGTTATTTGTCTTGAGACTTACATGCCTTGTGCCACACAGGTGCTCATGTCACCATCACAGACAGGGAAGCCACACTGGAATTTCTCGAGTCAAACGTTCAGGCTAACTTACCTCCCGACCTCCAGCCGAGAGCTGTGGTAAAGGAACTGACGTGGGGAAGAAACTTGGGGAACTTCTCGCCAGGAAAGTTTGACTTTATCCTGGGCGCAGACATCATTTATCTGGAAGACACCTTTGCAGATCTGCTTCAGACACTGGAGCACTTGTGCTCAGAACATACTGTTATTCTGTTATCGTGTCGGATTCGCTATGAACGGGATCAGAATTTCCTGGGGATGCTGAAGGGACGATTTTCGGTACGTGAGGTCCACTACGATCCTAGTAAGGATGTACGTGTATTCAAAGCACAGAAGAGCATTCACAAGGAAGACTTTTGACTGCATTTGTTTTCTCTATTATCAAACACTACTGAAGGTTTGCTGCTGTTATTTCTACTGCATATACTGTACTTGTACTGATTAGCTTAATTTCAAAAGGATCCATCTAGCCACTTATGCCACATCTGTCGCCATGGTATTTGAGCCCATTTGAAGTTTGTGTGCTCCGCCCCTCTCATGTATAAGACTCATTGTCAACATTCTCATTATCACTGAGTGAGTTTAGAAAAGGTCATTTTTAGAACTGGTTTAAACTTTTTCAGCCAAGAGACTCCGTGTGAAAAATAGGGTTTGACTGAAAACAGTTGTTTTGCAGGAATATATCATTTCATGAAGGTTGTTCCATTGTTTGACAGAAAATTACAAACAATTTTCTTGTTTCAAAATGAACATTTCCTTTTAGTTCTTGTAAGTTGAAAATTTTTCAAAATATCAGATTTTGGGGTTTTCCTCCTCTTTTCTCCCCATTTTTGCCACCGAATAGAATAGAATGATGTTGAGGGTTTTTCCTTTCACTTCTATTTCCCCCCTCATTGTGTCTCTCTTTCCTTCCTGTAATTTTTCAAAGCTCCCTCATCTTTGAAATATTCAAGTGGAAAAATGTAAACTAAATGGGGTAGAGTCAAGTAACTGTCCCAGGACACTCTATTGTGGCCTAGGACAACCCTATAGGCACCCTGCCTCAGTTTGCCTCTGAGTTCTGCCAAAATAATTCAGTCATAAGCAAAGTCTTTAAACAATATTCCTCTTCTCCTGGAGTCTGATTTGTTCAATATAATTCAACTCCCACAGAGCTTCCTTTCTACTCTTCTTCAGATTTAGGGTCTGAGTCCTCCTTGCGACTGTGGCTTTAAAGTTTGGCCTCCCCAGCCTGTAACTTACCTCACAAGTCTGGGATCTCAGAGTCCTCCATCCTGGGGCTGTGTGCTGGTTGACTTCTTTATCCAGCAACTCCTTAGTGTCCCTCAGGCCTCTCCCTTATATACTCCTAGGCTTGGCCTGACTTAGTCACATGACCAAAATCATTTTCTCACCTGGGAGGCAAGTTAGGCTTGTCACCGGAGAACTGAGGCCCATCTCTCCTTAAAGGGCCAGCTGCAGCTATGCCATTGTAGTGCCATAATGTGGACGCTTCCTACATCAACAGAAAGTGGTAGCTAGGTCCTATGGGGTGGAGCGTTTGCCTCCCTCTTATCCCTGCTCTCCCCAAACTATAGGGTGCCAGCATGAGCCCTGGTCCTCCCACTCCCACCAGGTTCCTAGGGAGGGTGTGTGGTGTCCCTTCTGATGACCTAGCTGCATCTGCTCCGGGAGGTAGACTGACCTAACTGTGGTGCTCCGGGCATGAAATTTTTCACAACCCTGAGTGATGTAGCTAGATCAGTCTAATTGTTCAGTGTAGACCGGGACTAAGAAAAAGGAAAAAAAGTGTCCAAAAATCTGAAGCCTTGGACACCGTTCATTTTATTGCACTCAGCAGCAAAAAAGAAAAATTGAGGGGAAAACAAACAAGAGTTTGAACGTTTTCAAAAAACATTTCATGAACATTTTAAAAAAATTCTGCAAAACTGAAACAAATTTTCTTTTTTTCTCACCAGCTGTAGGAACTGTGACACTGAAGACCTGTCAATAGCAAGATATGCCAAATAGCAGGGTGATTTTAGAGCAAGAAATTTTAGGATTCACACAGAGAGTGAACATTCCTTGGTGCACCCATGTGTGTGTGTGTACACATGCACAAAAAGAAGGGATATTGTGAGATCAAGACAAATGGATTTTTAAAGACACAGTCAGCCTTTGGGTCTCAAAGCGTAGTTACAGCATAGTATTCCAAGCATCACCACCTCAGTTACATTATTGCCATGAAACTGCTTCTATTATTCTGACCTGATAAGTCTTCAAATAGGTTAAGGACTCTCATAAAGAGGATGGTGATGAATTGTTCTCCATGTCTGCTGAAGGTAGGACAGGAAGTAAAGGGCTTAATCTGCAGCAAAGGAGATTTAGGTTAGAGACTAGGAAAAACTTCCCAGCTATCAGGGTGGTTGAGCTCTGGAATAGACTTCCAAGGGAGGTTGTGGAATCCACATAATTGGAGGTTTTTAACAACAGGTTGGACAAACACCTGTCAGGAATAGTCTAGATTTACTTGGTCCTGTCTCAATTCATAGAACTGAACTAGATGCCTCTTGAGGTCTCTTCCAAGCCCTACATTTCTGTAATTTTATGATTCTCTACCCTAACTTGTTTATGTGGTTAAATCATCTATTTTGACTACTATCCTTGAGAATTGCTGTTTCTGGGTGGGGTTTTGTTTTTTTGTCAACAGACCTCTCAGAGTCGGGTTATCATGTTTATAATTTGTAATACAGCTGAGGGTCACCCCATCCAAAACCACCAACCAAGATCTAGTCATGGTCCATCACAGAGATGGTCTAATTTACCCGGCAGGAGAGAGCCAAGATAATACAACGGGTTCTCAAAAAATAAATAAAAGGGATTTTACTTAAATTGGAACAAATGGAACTGGATTCCACCTACCCCCAATAACATTAAATAGATGAAGAATGTATATAATAAAAACATTTATAACCGGGCGGTGTGTATGTATATATATACATAACTTACTACTAAGTGTACTTAACTCAGTATAATCCGCTAAATAAAGAAATAGATCTATCTCTGTATACACAGGCTATTATCTTATAGGTGGTTGTTTTATTATGTGAGTTCAAGGTTCCCCTTTCCCCAGATAACTCACTGGGTCCTATCTAATGCTCAAGGCAGTCTTTGAGCCCTAAGTGGCTCTCCTGACTTCCTGAAGGGATAGACTTGACTTCAGTGGTGCTCGTTTGGAGGGGTGGACATTAGCCCAGACCCATGGGATCGGAAGAATCTTTGCTTCTCCCATTCCAGTTCTCTGGCACCACATGTATTAATGATAGGAGACAACCAGAACTGAGAATCAGGAACTGGCCATCAAACATGGACTGACCTGACCAGCCAGCTTTAAACTAAAAGAACCTTCTTCTGTCCGTCTGTCTGCCCCGCTTAATTTCAGTCACTGCACTTACTTTCGGTTTCTCTCAGTCCATTTCCCTCTGTCTCTCTGGCTGCCCTCTCCCCACACCCTATTTCTCTGCATTTACTCCCAGACTCACTCTCTCTGACTGCCCACTGCCTGCCTCCGTCCCTCCACTGCCTTCCTCTTCTCCTCCAACTGTCACTTCTCTGCCCTCTGAGACTAGGGGCTACCTCGTCTTCATAGCAAACTGACAATACATTCACCCTGAACACACCCTAAATCATCTATCCCCACACAAGGTCGAGTCCGTTTACCATTTGTTTTGTTTCCAGCACATCTTACTTTTCCCTAACAGCAACTACTATCATCCTTTGTCTTGTGGTAGTTCCTGGAAACTCCAGGCAAGAGCAGGGTCCCATTGTACTACGCACTATGGAGACGCACAGAAAGAAGCAGTCAGAGCTCCAATGAGCTTACAATCCAGTGCCGCGGCCTTCCAAAGACTTATGCACATGTGTAATGTTAACCAATGAATGAACAAACAAGTTACCAAGTTAAAACAGAATTTGATTAGAAAAAGGAAGGGGATGGGGGAGAAAATAAACAGAAAGTAAAATCAGGAAAAGATGACATGAAAATGAAGACGAGAGTAAAGGAGGAAAAATACGGGCGAGAAAGCAAAAGTATTCAAATATCAAAGGGCAAGCACCAAGATCTCCAAATGTATTTGTAAAGCATAAAAAATACACAGTTTCTTACTCGAAATACTTTTGTCTATTTTATGCTCAATTTATAAAGGCCCCAGTTCACAAAAGAATTTTCAGCATGTGCTTAAGTCCCAATCAAGCCTGTGCTAAGCTGTTTTTCCTGGGTCCATTTCCACCAGCTGAACTGGGGCCATAGTTCTTATTTCTCGGCATTGAAGATTACTCAGAAGTGATCTGTTAAGAATGTTAATTTTAAGCAATGAACGAGGACGTGACCTGAAATGCACTAGTCTGTGGATCTGTTCTTAGGAATATTTTCTTGTAATTCACACGTCACAAGGCATCACTAAAGCTGTAGACATATTGCTCAAAGAAAACCAGCATAATAAAAACAAATATTAATTCCGGTTAGGTGATGGGAAAACTGCATCTTCAATAAAAACACCACACCTCTAAATCATAAGCCATAATTTAACAGCAAATAAAGCTCATTCTGTAAGTCAGCTTGTGGGTCAGCTGAGCAGTGTTAAGAAAACTGTAGAACATTCACATTCTCTTCCCAGGTGCATGGCTAGCCTCCAGATTCTGGCTTTCAATTACCTCCCAATTAGCCTAATTTCCAGTGCTGTCTACCCTTATTCCTCTCACACCCTTGATCTGTCATCACTGTACATTTAGGGCTTGATCCTGCAAAGAGCTTTGAACTAGGGTTGTCGATTAATTGCAGTTAACTCACACGATTAACTCAAAAAAATTAATCGCAGTTAAAATTAATTGGGATTAATTGCACTTTTAATTGCATTATTAAACAATAGAATACCAATTGAAATGTGTTAAATATTTTTGGAAGTTTTTCTACATTTTCAAATATATTGATTTTATTTACAACACAACACAATGTATACAGTGCTCACTTGAATTATTTTTTATTACAAATATTTGCACTGCAAAAGTGATATCACCTCATATAAGTACTGTAGTACAATCTCTTTATCCTGAAAGTGCAACTTACAAATGTAGATTTTTTTTGTTCCATAACTGCACTTAAAAATAAAACAATGTAAAACTTTAGAGCCTACAAGTCCACTCAGTCCTACTTCTTGTTCAACCAATCACTCAGACAAATATGTTTTTTTACATTTGCAAGAGACAATGCTGTCCACTTCTTGTTTACAATGTTACCTGAAAGTGAGAATAGGCATTCACATGGACTTTTGTAGCCAGCATTGCAAGGTATTTATGTGCCAGATATTAAACTGATAAGAACAGATTTAACTTAGATAATGTTTTCACCCCTCTTAGCCTTGTATGCCCCTTCATGCTGCAGCCACCATTCCAGAGGACATGCTTCCATGCTGATGGCGCTCGTTTAAAAGAATGCTTTAATTAAGTTTGTGACTGAACTTCTTGGGGAAGAATTGTATGTCTCCTGCTCTATTTTACCTGCATTCTGCCATATATTTCATATTATAGCAATCTCAGATAATAACCCAGCCCATGTTGTTCGTTTTAAGAACATTTTCACAGCAGATTTGACAAAACGCAAAGAAGGTACCAATGTGAGATTTCTAAAGGTAGATACAGCACTCAACCCAAGGTTTAAGAATCTGAAGTGCCTTCCAAAATCTGATTGGGACAGGGTGTGGAGCATGCTTTCAGATCTCTTAAAAGAGCAACACTTCGATGCAGAAACTACAGGACCCAAACTACCAAAAAAAAAAAATAAAAAAAAAATCAGCTTTCTGCTGGTGGCCTCTGACTCAGATGATGAAAATGAACATGCGTCAGTCTGCCCTGCTTTGGCTTGTTATCTAGCAGAACCCATCATCAGCATGGACGCAAGTCCTCTGGAATGGCCGTTGAAAAAGGAAGGGACATATGACTCTTTAGTACGTCTGGCATGTAAATATCTTGCAACGCCAGCTACAACGGTGTCATGCAAACACCTTTTTGTAAACAAGAAGCGGGCAGCATTATCTCCTGAAAATGTAAACAAACTTGTTTGAGTGATTGGCTGAACAAGAAGTAGGACTGAGTGGATTTGTAGACTCTAAAGTTTTACATTGTTTTATTTTTGAGTGCAGTTATTTTTTTGTACATAATTCTATTTTAAAAATGGCCATATTGGGTCAGACCAAGGGTACATCCAGCCCAGCATCCTGTCTACTGACAGTGGCCAATGCCAGGTGCCCCAGAGGGAGTGAACTTAACAGGGAATGATCAAGTGATTCTTTCCTGCCATCCAGCTGCACCCTCTGACAAACAGAGGCTAGGGACACTGTTCCTTACCCATCCTGGCTAATAGCCATTAATGGACTTAAGCTCCATGAATTTATCTAGTTCTCTTATATTTATAAGTTGCACTTTCACGATAAAGAGATTGCACTGCAGTATTTGTATTAGGTGGACTGAAAAATGCTATTCCTTTTGTTTTTTACTGTGCAAATATTTGTAATAAAAAATAAATATACAGTGAGCACTGTACACTTTGTATTCTATGTGTTAATTGAAACCAATATATCTGAAAATGTAGAAAACATCCAAAGATATTTAAATAAATGGTATTCTATTATGCTTTAACAGTGCAATTAATCGTGATTATTTTTTTAAATCGCTTGATAGCCCTACTTTGATCCAGTAAAACATTTAATTTTGTGCTTAATATTAAGCCTATGGGTAGCCCCATTGCAGAATACTTAGTCCTGCCTTGAGTGCAGGGGAGTGGACTAGACGACCTCTCGAGGTCCCTTCCGGTTCTGTGGGTTCTGTGCTTAGGGTCTTTCAGTGCTTAGTGCTGTGGGCATCTGCATCTGTATGTTGCCACTTGGAAACGACTGACACGATGTAGTAACCTTAATGCAGCGAGGCTGTCCCACACCCTGGAATAAACAAGTAGCCTCCATACTAGATCTTGGTGCAAAGAGGAACTTTCCAACTGGAGAACAGTTTGACACAAACTTAAAACCCAGGGGTTTGTGTCACTTTTGCTAATTATTTAACAACTTGCAGCAAAAGTTTTCAGACTTCCCCCCAGCTCCTCCCAGAGTTTACACTGAAGTCAGAGGGTTGTAATGGTCCAGCTTCCCTTACCTGCTATGGTGGAACAGAAAAAGGGGCTGAATTCATGTGCTCTGGGCTCCAACCAGGGAATAGGCGTTAATGGCGACCCAGATGATGGTAGGGGATTTGTGGTCATCAGCTGTAGCAGAAATGCTGATCTAGCAGAAACAAAACAAGTTACATAGTGGCTGGCAAGCGTGACATGTGTGTGTCAAGTGCTACTCCACGCAGCTCTGTATTCATACTGGGAAAAGTGAGGTCTGTTCACCAGGGGCCTGATTCTGTTTCCCTGCACCTCGTGTAGTTCTTCGCATTGCAAAGGGAGCATGAGACCCCGCCATCCTGATTCGGCTGTGCTGTGCACCCACTTGGCACTGGCGTTAGTGACTACATGAGGTGCAGAGAAACGGCAAATGGGAGCAAAGGATTGTAATTATTGATGGCCAGTGGAAGATGCTGCTGAACTCTACTTCAACTCCTGAGAGCACTGACTGCTTCAGGCCAGCCAGCATCTGAGAATTAAAGCTGCCACCCTCTCTCATTTTCTTTGTACTTACCAGAGGAAAGAGCTGAATTACCTGTCCAGGTCAGCTTAGCTGTTGCATATCAGTATACTGCACTCCAGGACGGGTACAGATGGCTTGTTTGCTCTCCTTCAGAGCGTAGCGTGGGGCACCACTGCTTTTCAGTGCCTGTTGGAAAGCAACTGATGCAGGTCACAACTTTCTATTGTCAGCTGTGGCGCAGACGTGTGTCAGTCAGTCCACTCACGATTGTAAAGTGGAGTTCAGATCAGAAACTTGCCCCGGAGGGAAGGAAGAGGCTCAAAACCAGACAGGAACCTTCTGTCCTAGGTGTCAAAATACGTTTTCCGCCGATGAGAAGCAGTGGTAGCATTTGCTGTCCTCAGCACCCGCACAGGCTGCACTCAATGTCTATGTGTGTCTTTGCAACTTTGCCATCTGTTTGTTGAGTGGCAATTGTGCGTGTAGTGTAGATGTGACAAATCGATCCCCGATCACTCTCCCTTTGACTGCTGAACTCCAGCAGTGCGAGAGGCGGAAGCAAAGTCGACTGGGGAGCTGTGGCTGTTGATCCTGCGCTGTGAAGACGCGAAGTAAGTGATTTTAAGTCGATCTAAGGCCACGTCTAGACTACGCGCCATATCGGCGCGTTACAATCGATTGCTCAGGGATCGATATATCACGTCTCATCTAGATGGGATATATCGATCCCTGAGCGCGCTTAGATCGATTCCGGAACTCCACCAAGATGAACGGATTTCCGGATTCGACATGGCGAGCCGCGGACATCGATCCCGCGCGGTGAAGACGGGTGAGTAAATCGATTTTAGATATTTGATTTCAGCTACGCTATTCTCGTAGCTGAAATTGCGTATCTAAAATCGATTTTATCTCGTCGTGTAGACCTGGCCTAAGATACAGCTATTCTCGTAGCTGAAGTGTATCTTAGATCGACCCCCCCACCCCACCCCAGTGTAGACCAGGCACTCACGCTGCTGTTGTCTCTAGTTAGAGTTTACTGCTGTTCTCTTCTGCCCCCTAGCTGTGTGCTGCTGGTTCACTCAGCTAACATCTCTGCAGGATATTTGGGGAGCGGGGAAGCGATGTGGTTGAATTCCCTCCCTTTTAAATTGGATGTAGGAGGCAATAAGAAGCCACCCAGAACACATATCCACATAGGGAGTTGTTCTTTGCTTGTGGGATGAGAGTTACTTTTAAGTGTAAAGAAATTAAAAAGGATAGTGACTGACTGAACTTTGCCATACATAGATTAATACACAACTCATTTTGGCTACCTCTCTGCCCCCGCCTTTGTTCGAGGCTGTCATATGGTGGCTCTTCTTCGGGGGAGCCCTCCTGTGGCAGGCCATAGTACAACTAGGGCACCTGCCTCAGTGTCCCCTTTCTTGCAGCGTCCCCATTAATGCCATGCCTTTGTTTCCAGGTATAAATAGCCCTCTGCAGCGTTAATTTATTACAAAAAAAAAGTCCACAACCATAATCTAACCCTCCCCGCACAGTCTAAATAGTACAGTCAATCTTTCAAGTCCCAACAGGCTATCTGGCATCAGCACACTGCAGCTCTCCTGTACAGCTCCGGCATCTCACCATGCTTCACAATAGTACAGCTCCAGCATCTCTCACCACTTGCTCCAGCTCTCAGGTACAGCTCTGATGTCACTCACCATGCCTCACCCTGTCCAGCTGGGGTGCTTCTCTGCCCACTTTCATTCTCAGGTCTGATTCTAGCTCTTGCCCAGAGACGACAGCTGTCGTACTCCTCCTTCATGCCTCAACCTTCAGCTCTCCAGCTCAGGGAGCCAAGAGGCATCTTCCTCCGCCACGTTCAGCCCTTTCTGGCCTGGGGAAGTTTGTAGGTGACCCCGACTGCCTTTCTGCCTTTTGCTTTCACCAGCCTGATCTGGCTCTGCGGCTTAACCAGGGCACTCTGACCACTCTCTTCTTTGGAGGCATCCCCCTGTGTAGCTCTCAGCCCAGCTCTGCACTTCTTCTGAGCACTGTCTCAGGAGTCTGAGTTCTGAACTCTCCTTCAGAGCATCCATCGCTGAGCGTCCGGCACTCGGTCAGTGCCCTTAGGCAACTGGATGAGGAAAGCTGGGCCTGATTTCATGGAAGGGACCAGCTGCCCTGTTACAGAGGACAACCACAAAGTATCAGACAGCCAAGTCTGAGGCTACGTCTTCACTACCTGCCGTATTGACGGGTAGCAATCAATTGCTCGGGGATCGATATATCGCGTCTCATCTAGACGTGATATATCGATCCCCGAACGCGCTTATATCGATTCCAGAACTCCACCAACCCAAACCGAGTTGCGGAGTCGACATGGGGAGCTGCGGACATCGATCCCGCACCGTGAAGACGGTGAGTAATTCGATCTTAGATACTTCGGCTTCAGCTATTCACGTAGCTGAAGTTGCGTATCTGAGATCGATTTTCCCCCGTAGTGTAGACCAGCCCTCAGATCTAGCCCCTACCTTGCTTGTCTTAGGTTGTATCTCATTTCGTCCGACACAGAAGATGGTAACCAATTTGACTGTCAATAGCAGTCCAAGGAAATCATTGACTGACTTTGAGGTGTTTTTTAATAGACCAGAGGTTCTCAAACTTCATTGCACCACAACTCCCTTCTGACAACAAAAATTGCTACACGACCCCAGGAGCAGGGGACTGAAGCCTGAGCCCCACCACCCCAGGGGAAGGGGGAAGCCGAAGTCGAAGCCCAAGGACTTCAGCCCTGGGTGGGGGGCCTGTAACTTGACCTCAACCGCACAGGGCTGAAGCCCTCCAGCTTTGGCTCCAGGCCGTGGGGCTCAGGCTTGGGCCCCAGCAAGTCTATTGCCAGCCTTGACAACCCCATTAAAACAGGATCATGACCTACTTTGGGGTTGTGACCCCCAGTTTGATATCTGCTGTAATAGACGATTGCCCACCCATTAACAGTAAAGGGTAAGCGGGCTGTAGGAATCCACAGAGAATCTGGTGGCTTTGTTAGGGCCAATGGCTGGAATGTGTGTGCATGACATATACATGCATTTCTGCTGAAAACCACCCACATGAAAGCAGCACCTACTTTCTTAACAGATGTGCCCCTTGGGTGTGTTCAGAGTCACAGCTGCTGACTTTAGTTACAGAAAAACCCCATAGTTTTATTCTTCAGGCAAGACATGGTGGTGGATTCCGTTTGTATCATCAGCCACCCATTTTGTACTGCGCTCTGCTGAGTTACTGCTGGGAATGCCCTTTTGAGGCAACAGGCTTGGGGGATTGTGGGGAGGGGGGGGGAAGAGGATTTCCACTGATGACAATTTGTCCTACACAACTATTATTTTTGAAAGCAACCTGATTTTCAGAGTCCCAACTTGAACTGAACAAAAGGATTTTTTCCCCACTGGAAGTGCAACATATTTGTTATGGACATCAAGACATGACAATAAGGGAACCTAACAATGCCACTTGTACAGAGTGGCTGTAAAGAATAAAACTGCTTTTTACCGTTTGGATGGATCCTGGCAACCGTGTATCCAGGGGAGCTGAATGGCAGTTTCATCAGTTGTGAAGGGGACCTGCTTTTGCTTTTAAATTAAGTTGCACTGTTGAGCTAGCAAGAGCAAAAGAGAACACAGGTGCCATCCAAGTCTCCCCAGGTAGAAGCGTTAATAGTATTTTGGCCCCATCCAGACCTGTGAGAAAACTGGTGGGCAAAAAGAAAATGCAAAGTGAAAGAATCAGTTGAAAAGAAGAGTGTTTAAAAAAGTAAAAAAAGGTGAAAGATTCAAGTTAATGCTGAGTAAAGAATGTGTAAAAGAAAAAGGCAATTCAATCAATGAAGCAGTTAACTTTTAAGTGTAATGAGCATAGCAGATGGTTAAAAAAGAGACAGTTAATTCTATTTAAAGAGCTATCATGTTTAGAAATTAAAAACAAGAAAAAACTCCTCCAAATGTTTAGCCAATAGATCCAAAGAAACTAAAGGGAAGGTGGACAAGTATGGTTTTGATTTTCATTAAATACAAAAATATTAAGCCCTGCAAGGGCTTTGAGAAGGGACCTCAGGATTCTACACATCCTATGTGAGATTAATAAAATCTGGAATCTAGGACAAGTGACTCCGATTGGTATTAGATTATTAATATATCCCAATTAGTCATTTTAGCAATACCATTGACTATGTGTTCTATAAAGTAATCAGATTTCATTGACAATTTTTATGTTGCTGCTTTCCCCTCTAGCGCTACAGAAGTCAATATGGATGTCTTTTGGGTACATCTGTCTGGGCATGCACTAGCATTCTAATGGAATGGATGACAGCAGGAAAATCAAGTTACATAATCCCAGGTGAACTCACCTTTGGTTTCTCCTTTGTGTGTTTAGGGCACAGACTTGGATTTCAGGATGAATTTTTTTTACCTGTGCAAGACTCCCATGCGTGTCACTGTAGGAGTCCTGTTGAAGTCAATGGGAGTTTTACGTTGCACTGGGACTCTATTGTAACTCTCCCACTGATGGGGTAATGAATTTTAAAAAGACAAATATTCCATTAGGAAATTCCTGGTCAGTTAAAACCATAGGATCCAAGCCAGGGAGGTTGTCAGGACATTGACCAGCATTCATTGCTATGAAGCCTTGGGGCCGCTACTGAAATCTTCCAGCGTGACATTTAATAAAGGAGTGAACTTGTTTGAAATGTCATTAAGAATATGCTTTAAAAATATTTACACCATAAGGACCAAATCCTATTCCCTGCTACATCCAGGCAGCTGTTTTCAATAAGGTGGTGTGGCTAAAACTGAGGGCAGAATTTGGCCTTAATAATATAGGAAAAAACTGCATCTTGTGCAAGTATTTTTCGGTCAGGACAAAAGACCCATTCTACTCAGGAAAGCAGGAAAGCAAAGCCATGTAACACAGATGCAAATTTTAATATTTTTGCCAGCAAAAGCTATGTAACTGTAGTAGCATTTCTGTAGCATGCAAAACAAAGTTACCATCATGCTGCCTAGCAGTTACCACCACTACCTGAATATGATATAAGGTTCCCTGACTTCCTTCACGATGAAATTCGAGCCAAGTTTTACTTTAGTACTCCTGGGGTTTAAGCCCTGCTGTCACCCTCTCATAGATGGGATGGTGGATTTTCAAAAGAAAAATGTTCCATTAAGAAATTATGTGGTCACTGAAAACCAGCCATGGAAAGGGGATGGAGGACTTCACTGCACTCTGCTGACCTTAATGGAGAGGCATCTGCTTACAGCAGTGCTGAATTTGGTCCACTGGCTTTTACCCTCACTGTTTGACTTAAATCTGTAGATTACCTAACCCAGTCCCGATCTCTGGATGATCTCAGTGCCTCCCTGTATTTTGTTCTGCCCCACATTATTACTTTGCAGTATTTTAGCCATGATGGTCCCAGAATATTAGAGAGACAAGTGAGTGAGGGGTAATATCTGTTATTGGACTAATCTCTGTTGATGAAGGAAACAAGCTTTTGAGCTTACACAGAGCCGTTCTTCAGCCCAAAAGCTTGTCTCTCTGACCAACAGAAGCTGGTCCAATAAAAGATTTTACCTCAGCCACCTTGTCTCTCTATTATTACTTTGGATAGTACTAGATTAAAACAATACTATAGGTTTTACACTGAAAGGCAACGCATTTAAACCCGATAAAAGGAAATACCTTTTCCATACAACACACAGTTATCCCATAGAACTCCCTGCCACTATGACGGTAGGTTTCAAAAAAAAGGATTAGACCTTTAGAAAGAGAGAAAATAGCAGAGGATTAAAAATAATAAAAAAGCCTAGGTTTTTTTGGAAGGAATATTAAACCTTGTGCTTCAGGATAGAAACCAATCTTTAATTAATTTAAACTAATTAAGTTTAATTAGTTCCCTATGGGCAGGTTATCCCATAACAGCCTACAGCAGGATTTCTTGCATCTCCCTCTGAAACGGCTAGTACAGGCTACTCAGAGAGAGAAGATACAGGATTATTTGAACCACTGTTCTGATCAAATACGGTTACGTTCTTACCTAACTGCTTTGTAGCTGCTGTTTGCAACACAGTCTAAATGGAACCTCCTCCTCAAAGAAGAGACTTGGAGAGTTTTTAAAAGCATATTTATGTGACTGCACATCAATGTTTGTGTAAAAAGGGATTTATGACAGTTCATACCACAAAGATTACAGTAAGAAAAAGCACTTCTTTATGACAATAATTCACAAATTCACAAGGATCACTTTAATGTACAAAGCAATTACTACCATTCTGAAACACAAAGCAGCTAATATGTACATAGTGTTAATAAAATGCATTATAACTCAGTACAATTTTTTTTTTAAACACAGATAAAGCACAAAAAGATTAAGTAAAAAAAAATTAAAGCAGGGATGTTTCTAGAATGTAGGGAATTGTAATAGGAACTTATTTCCCGCATCAAGGTTTCTTTGTTTAGTAATTTAACTCCCACAGAAATGCTGGAGTTAAGGCTGAAATACCCTGTTTTGTGCTGATAGTTTTGGGTAAAGGATCAGAAATGGGGTGAGGTGAGCTTTACCCTCGCCATCTTAAATTAAAAAAACAACAACAATAGTTAATAATAATCCTTGCTCTAGAAACCTCCCTGAAAAACATTGTTCTAAAAACATTTCAAATTACAAATCTGGCCTAGAAATGATTTATTTCTGACATGAACAAATGATATGTGGACAAGTCTGTGCGGGGTATGTGGGAACAGTTGCTAGTTCCCACCTCTCTCTGCCCCTTCCCTTCCTCACCACAGAAAGTCCATACGAGCAGCAGAGTGTTAAATTTCATACAAATTTGCAGTTCTATAATTTTATTTCTTTTTAAATATAAATAATTTCATTAAACACACAATGGAGTGGCACCTGGATAAGATACAACTTGGGTAGAGCATCCTGCTGTCGCCGATTCTTAACTTTAACCATTTGCAGATGGCCAATGGGCACAAGACCCTTTTCTTGTTGGTTCCCCACTTCGTGTTATCCCAGATTTCCCCTTACTTCATAGAGATGCTGCCTAAGGCTGAGACTCAACTAACGGATTTTGATAACAGTATGCTTCCAAGTCACAAGTACAGCAAACGGTCAGCT
Organism: Chelonoidis abingdonii; assembly: GCF_003597395.2. NCBI lineage: Eukaryota > Metazoa > Chordata > Testudines > Testudinidae > Chelonoidis > Chelonoidis abingdonii. Next base: position 16,507,072 of record NC_133778.1, read on the forward strand.
TATGTTAAACATGCTAACCTTGGATCATTAGCCCCCTACCCCCACCCTCTTCCCTGCCCAATGTATGTCTCCTGAGGACAGTAAACTTTCCCTATTTCTTGCTGGTGAGAACGAGATCTAAAATTACCATCTTATATAGTGAGCCAAAAAGTGCAGCTGGGACCTGAACTTGCAGTACCAGAATGTAGACAGGTCAAGGTCTTTAATTTGTGCTAGGCAAATTTGCCTGTTCAATTCTCTTCACAGGCTATGATTTAAATACACTTACAGAAAACACTGCAAGCTGAAAAACCTGAAATATAAACCCTTTTTGCAAACTGAATCTGGTCCCTCTTCCCTAAAGATACAGAAATATTCAAGCTACATCCATCAACAGAGCTGAACCTACCATGAGCAAATGCCAGCTGGAACTTCAGGACCCTGTCTGTATATCACATTGAATCCTCCCAAACTAGCTCAGCTTTATGATACGTACAGGTCCCTCTCGGATCAGTATCTTTTATAACTAGCAAAGTCAGAAGATCAAGAAACCACTCCTTAGTCACAGTCCACACAAACCGTATATGTACAGGACATTTGAAAAGCTCACATTACAAGGATCCAGGGTATAGCTAAGTCATTAATTCCCCTCATTGCCACTGCAAGAGAGAGTTAGCTGTGCTTTTTTTTTTTTAAAAAAGCTGAATGGGCGTGTTATTATTAGAAGCACCTCCATGTCCTGGTATGTAGAATCTGTAAGTCCTTTTGCATTTGTTTTCTTGGGATGCAGCTCCGGAAATGTGCAGCTATATCTCAAACGGGGGACACAGGACTAACGTGACTGAAAAGGTTTCAGTTTCCCTTCCAAATGAATTCCCCTTTCTCACTTGAGTTCTTTGAACTAGTTCTGTTCTGTCTAAAAATAATTTAACATTCGTCCTGTACGTGTTCCTAAGAGACAGAATGAGATTTTTACATTACACCCTGATATCTAGCCTTCTGGTACTGCCAGTTCAGATCCCCTGCCATTTTGAAATAGCCCCTGCTGAAAGTCAGGTGCTAAGAGGCTTCATGCTGAAAGCTCTTCATGAAAGAGTCAACAGATCTGTGGAGAGGAGTGAGAGTCACAAACAGGTAGGTAGGTCTGTAATAACCATGTCAGGGAGCTTATCAAGCAAAGCCAATATCCAATTGCTCTAAGGTATTTTTCTTTTTGTCAAAGTGCACATTTTATCAAACATTTACAAAGCATATCACGTAACAAAAATAAATATACAACCTTTCCTTTAGATCACTGGCGAATGGTCTGTCACTAACTCTGTTCTCAGGGCAAAAAATGGCAATACAAACAGGATCTCAGAAATGCAGATAAACCCTCCTATAACTGCCACAGGTTTGTGACCACTGATAATGAACTTACTTTAGAGTGTAGACTTGTTCTTGCTTTAACCTGCAAAAAGCACCTGCTGTCTGTTTTAAAAATAAGCGGAGATCAGTTTTAATTAACAGATGACTGCCTGCAGCTGCTGTCTACTGGAAGCCCAGATTAAAAAATGGTAGTACAAATTTAGATCAGAAATGTTACGCATAAGGGGGTTTGTCCTTGTTAAATTAACCTTTATTTTTTCCTGAGTCTTTGTATGGTTCCAAACACCGCACCACCTTTCTGGTCAACGTTTAATACCAGACAAGCCAGTAGGTCTGAGACACAAAGACAAACCATAGAACAACCAAAAGCCTACAGATGACTTTGTCCTGAAGAGCATGACTGGCTGGAATTGTGCTTTCAGATACTAGCAATGCTGCTGGCAACTATCCAAATCTGGAGAAATCATTGGTCAAATAAAAATGCATAGCCCCTACACCACGATATAAAAAAAAAAAGTCTTACCAGTGGTTTCTTAGTAAAACCCCTTCCAATAATTTTTGCCTTTGTTATATAGCTGCCAAAGACACAAAGCACAAAAAGTGAATAATTTTGAGGGAGGGGGGAGTTTTTAAACAATTGTTTACATTATTTCAAAATCTCCATCTAAGAAAAACACAATAGCCTTGAAGGATGAAATAAAATCCTTTAAAATGGGTAACTGAACAACAGCACAAAAATATAAAATTAATAATAAGCGCCTGAATAATGCAGCCCAAACCTACTGAAAATGTAAGCGTGCGCACACTCACACATACACACAAAAGTAAAAATTGTTTGACCTCAATATACTATAATACTCAGCATTCCTGACTTAAAAGCTCTCAGAGCTGTAGATTATATACTGTGTGTGTGTATATATATATATATATATATATTACATATTATACATATGTATTTTTTCCAAGAATATCTAAATTAAGAGAGCACCTCTGACAATATCTTAACTGCCTGCTTGGTGCCTTTGTTTTGAAAAATAATGACATTACAAAAATTATATTTGAAATCAATTCTTGTTTATTATGAACATAATGGATCTAGCCCTTTCTAACCCTCTCTTCAGTTAAACCAGGCTATCAACGCTTGAAAACTCACAACCGTAAGATAGAAAACAAGCCTCCCATTTAGTTTCAGCAGAAGTTCTGATCTACAGCAAAATGGCCCTAATTTATAAAAGCTAACTACCCCCAACACCTTGCTGTTTGTTACTGGATTCCTGCATTGTCTTTTTCTTTCCCTTTTAGGCCAATGCGAATAGTAAAGCAAATACTGGTAAACTCAGCCAGCCCTGTACTCGGTCTAATATGATAATTTTTATTCTTGGCTTGTTTCATTTCCATTAAAGAAATCCAAGTCTCCAAATCCTCAATGCTGCATGTACAAAAATAAAGATTCTTGTAGATCTTTGGGTAGTTTAGAAGGCTTAGTTTTTTTGTGTGCACGACCTTAATGCTGCTGAGGGTCTGGATCGTTAACCCTGAAGATTCTAGCCACAAGACATGTACAGCATGGACATTAGCAATGCGAGCTTTCCCACACTGCACAGTCAATATGTTTCCATATGTCCTGGAAGTCGCACCTCTGGGGGTAACAGTTCAGTATCCACAGCCTATTCAGTTATTGGTCTCTCTCTGCTGAGAGACTATTAACAAAGGTGCTAATTAGTGCCAATTATCTAAAAGGAACAGATCTGAGATCATCAACTAATTTCGTGCGGGTTCACCACAAAACCCAAATTTTTGCAAATAGATGGTTCTGTAGTGGGAAAAACCCTGCTTCAGGTAGAGTATTAAAAAGCTGTTTTAATCCTCAGAGCTGGAGTTATTACACATAATTGTTTAAATGAGGCAATCAGTAGTCCATGCCTGCAATATCATCAGGGCTTCTGCTTCTAACACTAATTCTGAGACAATACCATGCATTTATAGTAAGCTCTTTGTCTAGAGTGGGGGCACAAATTCACTCCAATATATGTATTCTCCATCTTTAAAGAATCTGCCAATTTTAATAAAAGCACATTTGAGAATTTGGGGGCTTTCCTTAAGTTTGCATCACTAAACTCACAAAGTGACCTCTAAATTTAAAAAAAATAAAAAATAAAAAAAAGAAAATCAATCCTCTACTGCAGATAAAAATAGGCCATGTATAAAAACTACTTGACAATCCTAGATTTGAAAATTTATCCTTTCATAATCCTGCTGTTCATGTTCCAGTTTATTTAATTTGACATACAAACAAAACTTGACCTGAAGTTATCTCTGACCCAAGATTAAACAATAGTGCTACAAGTTTAACCATGCTCTTTCTTAAACCTCTTGGAAACCGAATGCCCTCTCAAATGCGAAAGCCAGAACTTTTAATACTGCTAACAGCTGTTTGAGTCAATTGGTTACAGTCCTCTCAGTGTCGTTTATTATAATGCCATCTTGGCTGTCTCACCATTTAAAAGGATCTTAAATTTGAAATTTTACCTTAAACAGATTGAGTGAACAGGAGAAAATATTAGCTAATACTTAGATAGCCTAGGTATTAGTACAGACCATAGTCTTGTGTGTACATCTATATACACAAAGCTTGAAATAATAACCAGGACCTGAGATCCAGAGCAAACTTATTTCATCAAATGACCAGGTTAAAACATCACAGTCTGGCTTTTAAGGGCCAATACACAAACTAAGCATGATTTTTTTTTGACACACAATGGAAACCCTAATGTTGAGTACAGAGCTCACTGTTTTTAACATGATACATCTACTGTTTCTTGCCATGTATTTCTGGAAAAAATAGCTATCCCCTCAGTGCATACTCAAGGGCCCGATCCTGCAAATGTCTGACGCATGTGAGCAACTTTACTCAATAAGTAAAGTGTTTGCTGGATCTGGCCCTTTCATTAAAACCATCCACTGAATAAGTTATGTACATTTATGGTTAGGATGGGCAGGTTCATAGTCAATATTTTCCCCAAATACAGTTCTCGCCCTAAAAGTGGGATTCAGTAGGGAATATTTAGTCACATTTGTAGTCCTCATATTTGAAGTTGTCTTACAAAGATGAATTTAAGTAGAGAGGGAGGCCTCAGGGTTTGAAAAAGAATTTAGCAAACCAGTGTTCAACATAAAAGTAATGCAGATAACCTACTTGTTTGAGTAGAGCTGAGACATTCAGAGGAATTCCATGTTCATCAATGAATTTATACATGGAATTGGTGAAATAGCTGTCTTGGATAAAAACAGGTAGGGCTTTAAGCATTACTCTTGTTTACTATGTAACTGTCTTCTAAACAAAAGCTGTTCACTATTGTACCTTTGGGTACTTTGAGTTCATTTCCCATCCAATATCCCGATGTTTCACTCAGTTGGTGATTTCTTTTAGTGTATTCAAAATATTGAACACACAGACACACACACATACACCTACTGCAAGAAGCAACAACTGACAAATAAAGGAAATGGTTTCTGAGGTATGTAGAAGCTTTTATCAATCTAGAAGGCAGAGAGATTACAGATGACACACCAAAAAGCCTCCTGGGATAATTTAATAATTTTCTCTCCATACTAAGAATCTGTATATGGAGCTCCCTTCGTTTGGCATGTCACTCAGCCATATATTTGAATTGTTTATAATGAATATGTATCAATTTGGCAACTATTGCTTCTTCATCGCGCCATACCTACTTTTATATATATGTGGTCCACAAAGTACTTCAGGCCAAGAGGATGGGGGTGATTCTGTCCCCAAGGCAATCAAAAGAGGTCAGCACAAACTCTTGAAATCATACAAAAGAGCCCCCCTCTCCAAGTCTTCACAAATGAACATTATTACTCCTTGAAAATGCTGGGGGCACAAGAAAGAAGTCTTTTCTTCTTCTTCTTTTTCACGCTCAGGATAGTTGTGATGAAAATAATCTCTTGGGAGGAGAAATAGAGGCAAGTGTTTGAACATTCACAGTTTAATGCAAAGCACAGACGAATTAAATTCTGTAGTTGCTTTCAGGCAGTTTTGCGCATAGAAAAAAAAGAAATGTTTAGAAAATAAAAAGTTTACTTTGTCTTTCTGGTTGTGGGCAAACCCAGTCTCTATCCCACCTTGACAAGTGAAAATGGGATCCAAAATTAATCTGATTTGTGGCAGTAAAGGTCCTTAAGTGCTTTCAGCTCCTCAATCAGTGTCTTGTTCTGGTTTTCAAGCACAGCCACTCGGTTTTCTAGACATTTCACATATTCTTTTTTCTTCCTGCGACACTCACGCGCTGCCTCCCTGTAAAGCAAAAAAGGCCATTCAAACCCAGAAGATTTGAGACCAGGAGCTGCTTTCCAGCTTGATTGTTCAGATCAAACTGCCAAAACAGTATCAATGTTTTCAGAACCTGGCTGTAGAATTAGAGGCATTTGTAATTCAGGAAGAAATTAAGTATATAATGATTTACATCTCAAATCACGAACATATCAAAATCACAAGGATCACTCCAATATATAAGTAGCAGCAAATAAACACTAACAAAATTCTGCCTGGTTTAGAACTTAACTCTGAGTGGTATCGTAACTATGGTGGCCTTTGTGTTGAGTGCATCACTTTGCTATCACTTCACCGGGTTCTATAATAAGGATTAAGATGAATAAAAAACCCGCATAAGAGCAATGTTGATCTTACTAGTAAACCCATCCATTTGCTATGGCACAACTGAATAATGACAGCAGTGATAAACAAATGTTTAGTTTTGTTTACCCAATGCAACAGAAGCTATACTTAAGGCACTCATGTATTTGCCCTCTACCTGTACCAAACCTTGTTAACAATGCCCTCCTTTTACTGATACTGTACACTTAATATTACAGCATTTCATTCTTAGCAACCTCTGAAGAAGCTGGCCAGCCAGGCTGATTCTGTTGAACAGATCAATGACACTATATTGACGTGACATTTAAGATCCTGAAGAAAAGAAAACACTGAACCAACGGCTGCATCAGCATTTCAATTCAACTCAAATCTTACCAGTGTCTATTGTATCAATAATACACGGACCAAGAAGGGTTGAAGTAAGCTTCAACACAGTAAGCCACAGGGCTGCTTTGTAAACACTGGCGCTGGAGCCCCCTAACTCAGATATCAGCCCTCTAAGCACAGTGCTGGTACCAGAATGCTAAGAGCATCAGTGAAAAATACCTCAACAGTGCCAAACTAAGTGCTAAGCATCCTTGAAGCAAAAGCTTTACTAGTTCCTAAATTATGAGCACCAAAGTGCAAAGGAAAAACAGGTGTCAAAAAGCCACATTATTGCACTGAAGCAATCGGAGGCAAGAACTTCCAAAATGAATAAATGTGTACCAGACCTGACTGGAAGGCTGGATAAAAGATCTGTAAAGGATACGTAGCTAGGGGGCACTGGGATCTGGTAAAAAGCTGCAGCAACCAGGACATTTGGAAGGCAATATTTACATGCAACAAAGAGTGGGTGTGACAGCCAGTCTCTGCCCTGGGTGTGCTCCCTCTTTGAAGGGGAATTCTGGAGTCACCCACCAGCTGGGGGATCTCCGACAGCATGGCTGTGATGATCTGGATCACTCTGCACAAGGCCTGGATCTTCTGATGATCCCTTGAGAGGGTGGAGTTGGGGCATGATCCCTATTTCTATAATACCTTTCATTCAAAAGATCTCACACCACCCCTGTCAGGTTCATAAATAAGCTCATACCCATTTTACAGATAAGGAAACTGGGGACCAGAAGGGTTAAAACTAGTCACCAAAGGTCACAAAGGGCTTGATTCATTTCCCATTAAAATCAATGGAAAAACCCTACTGACATAAATGAGTGATGGGACAGGTCTAAAAATCACACAGTGGCAAAGCCAGGAAAAGAACCCAAATCCCCTACTCTACTCACATGTCATCTGGAAGCTACATAAGACTTCTGTGTAACTGCCATAAAATCAATTCATGACCGTGACCCAGGACCTCTTGATGCCAACTAGCAGAGCAAGCACACACAGGTGCATATGAGTTACAGCTAAGGCTAAGATTTTGTCATGGTTATTTTTAGTAAAAGTCATAGACAGGTCATGGTCAATAAAAAGAGATTCACAGAAGCCGTGACCTGTCTGTGATTTTGCTGCTGCGGCTCCACATTTTCCCCCTCTGCTCACAGCAGCTTGAAGCTGCAGCATGACCATATTTCCCAAGGAGAAAATGGGACACCCCCAGCTCTTTGCCGGAGGTGCCTCTGCCTGAAATCAAATTACACCACAAAGGAGGTGGGAGACACTTATCCTAGCAGACCATTGTATACTGTGTGTCTCACAATGGAAGTCGATTTCCATACTTAGTCAAAGGCTAATGAAGAAATTGTGGGGACTTTACCAGAAGAAATTAACAGGAAGAGGTGAACAGCAGGGAAGAGAGAACACTGTTTGCAGGTAAAGAACATAAGACAGAGCTAGTATATCTAGGAGTACAGAAAGCTGCCCTGACATCTTCATGTGTGGGAGACAAGCTGTCAGCAGGGTTGGTCATGAAAAGAAAGTCTCAGCTATCCTGGTTGAAAAACACTTGTGAACAGGATTTTGAGATAAGCAGTACCTCAACAGACAAAGGGGTATCATGTTAGTTGAGTTTTGGATCTACAACGCATGTTATGATTTTGTTTTCTATGAAACCCTTTGTTTCCATTAATCCTACTTGCTTCTTCTCCAATCTCTATTCTTTGTGAAATAAGCATATTCTAAGGTGTAACTAGTAAACTGTGTGTCATAAACAAATAGTTAAGGGTTAATGTCTCTTTTACCTGTAAAGGGTTAAGAAGCTCAGTGAGCCTGGCTGACACCTGACCAGAGGACCAATAGGGGGACAAGATACTTTCAAATCTTGGTGGAGGGAACTCTTTGTTTGTGCTGTTTGTGTTGTTCGTTGTTCGCTCTTGGGGCTAAGAGGGACCAAACGTGCAACCAGATCTTTCTCCAATCTTTCTAAAACAGTCTCTCACATTCAAAATAGTAAGTACTAGCTAGAAAAGGCGGATTAGGCTTATGTTTGTTTTCTTAACTTGTGAATGTGTACTTTGCTGGAAGGATATTTTTACCTCTGTTTGCTGTAACTTGTATCTT
>NC_133778.1:16515986-16543234 GCF_003597395.2 Chelonoidis abingdonii
GGGGGACAGGGAGTGTACCAGACACTGGAATTCTGGTTGGTGGCAGCGCTATCAAATCTAAGCTAGAAATTAAGCTTAGAAGGGTACATGCAGGTCCCCACTTTCTGGACGCTAAAGTTCAAAGTGGGAAAAATACCTTGACACTGTGGGATTTGGTTACTATGGGATCTGGTAATTCTGAGTGTCCAGTGATTAAGGGGCTGGATGCTACAGGGAGATAATTAGAGGACTTTTGTTTGGAGCATACCTATTGCTAGCCTAAATGAGAGACAGGGGGTGCCTGTGTGGGCTGAGAGGGGAGTGCTTGTGCTTCCTGTGTCTGGAAAAATCAGGGAGCTGGCCCTTGGCAGATACAAGCAAGGCTTCCTCATGCTAAGAGCAGGTGGTAGGGAGGTGCCTCACAATGGTGACCCCTGAGAAACGTCACAATGATCCTGTGCAGAAATACCTACGTAGGGACCAGAAAACTTCACGAGGGAATTTCTTCTATCATTGAGAGCTGGGAGAAGAGCATTCTTACACATTCCCTTGCAGAAGAAATGTGAAGTATTATTAGAGATGCATTTGCTACTACTTCAGGGTTAAGGTGCATTCTGAAATTGGCTTAAAAATAGGACAAATTCCTGTTTTCCTCTACATAAAGGTGGCTCTTTGATCTGAAATTTCAGGCTTTATACCCTGCCATGCAGTTTTTAATTTCTTTTCATACATTTTTAATATGAATTGTCTGAAATGGGCTGTGTGGCTGAAATTTGTCCATGGTGGTCTGTTTTTGTTATTTTAAAAAGAAATCTTGTCTATCCAGCCCAAAATTGATTTTTGAGAGAGTAATCTTGATTGGATCTGGGGTGATGGTGGATTTTAACAATATACATATTTAGGATCATTTTCAGCCATTATTTGTCATAACTGAAAGATCCTTTTAAGAACAGGAAATTTACACTTTGCAAAATCACATTTATTACAATACTGCCCATAAATATTTTATGTAATCCTTCAGCATATATTGTCTTCCCATCTATCTCAGGCATTAGATCATTTTTCCCTCCTTCTCTGATGTATCTCCGCTTTTGAAACACCTATTAGTTAGGCAGGTTAAATAGGCAATGTGACTCCTGCAGAAGACAGCAATATCACATGGGTACGGTTGATTTCCCATGTTTTCCTGATATTCTCCAAACTGCAAAGCTTTCTTTGATTGTGGGTAGGATTCTTAAGGGACCTCAGAATTTTAACTATGTTTTCTCAAATAGAAGAGGCTCTAGAGGGTAAACAGTTACACCAACTAATATCTGAAACCTGTACTGAAAGAGGAGAAGTGACTTTTTGGTTAAAGACCTTTTGAAAAGGTGAATTCTGCAGTTCAGCACTAGTTATTTCTTCATTCGTTCTACTCAAACAATGCATAACACTCTGTTCATGTGACGTCCCCTCACAGTGTATCCACGGCTTACCAATAAACAGAAGATAAACTCCCCTACGTAACACAGTCGGCTTTTTGGAATAACAGGTCAGTCAATCAGACCCTTCACAACCCCCAGGATTTCTTTCCCATCACAGATGACAGATATCATTGCCATTTGCTTGGGTTATACTGTTTCATGCAGAGGTGTCAAACACATGGCCTGTTCTGCAGCTCAGATAGGTCAAGGAGGGGCCAAATGTGAGGAGCTGAAGCGGGAGCTCAAGCTTGTTGGGACAGAATCAGCTAAACCCCTTTCTCCTTCTCCTGCTCCCAGCCAGCCACTTTCACCTTTACAACATTTGGACTTGAGCATCCTTCCCAGCCTCTCTCTGACCCCATGCCCCTTATATATGGCAATATACCTATCTCACAGAACTGAAAGGGACCCTGAAAGGTTGTTGAGTACAGCCCACCTGACTTCACTAGCAGGACCAAGTACTGATTTTTGCCCCAGATCCCTACATGGCCCCCCTCAAAGACTGAACTCACAACCCTGGGTTTAGTAGGCCAATGCTCAAACCACTGAGCTATCTCTCCCCCCACCCTTCTTCCCCACAGTGTAACAGGCTTGGGGGAGTGGCTGTTTCTCTCCTGCCTCACCAGTTCCTGCTTCTCCAAACATCCCCACCCCATAGTGTAGTTTCTTTTTCTCACTCCCTCACCCTATCTGCTGCCACTGCTAAGTCCTGAGAGTCCAGGCTCAGAGGAGCAGCTGCTTCTCTGCCCCTCCCCTTGGTTCCTGCTGTCTTCAGAGAATAGAACCTATGGGGCAAGTGCCCAAAGGGGATGAGTGAGATGAGAGAGAGAATTCACCAAAGTGGGAGGTGGGCATGGGGACTAGTAATAAGGAGAATGCACAGAAGGCTAAGTTAAAGAACAGAGGAAAGGAGATTGCATAAATGCATTTACTTAACAGATGCTAGTTGAAAGGGTAACTTAGCCCTTGCAGAATGAACTGACAGCCAAGTCTTATGGCTTCATAGCCATAATATACTGAGTTACCAGATGTTGTTTGTCTTAGTTGGCATCTTTAAAGAAGTCTGACCTTCTTCAGATGGTGTTTCATAAAGGGGATGAGAAAGGCCAGGAATCTATTTGCACAAACAATTACACACACACACTTCTCTAGACCTGTTAGAAATACAATGTGTACACTGCACAAGTTAAACACTCATTACTCTAATTCTATGCACAACTAAAGCAAAATTAACACTACGCACATACCTGTTCTTCATTAGACGCACTTCTCTCTTTCGTGCAGCTTCCTCTGCTGGCTGGGTAGGAAGTGCTGGGGAGGAGGCCATGACCACGCCAGGTGCAATGGTGCTGGTGGGTGCTGTGCGAATCTGGTAGGTCTGCACATCTCCTGAGGCAGCTGAAAGTGAAGTATAGTGTTAGGTTACACAGCACTAAGAGAATCCTGTTAAAACACCGTGAATAATACCTAGTCACCAATCTAAACAACCAGATAAAACGAGGTGATGACTCTAGGCTACAATATAGGAGGGATTAGCATTATCTGGGTTATCAATGGTAGTTCATTCCTAGTTTAGTATATTTATGGTTGCAATCATTCTTGCTGAAGAGGGCTTAACTTGTGTCTGACGACTAGGTTTATCTGCAGCTGCTAGTCCTACTGTACATTTTTCTTCCACTGGATTTCTGACAGTTCTATTTTGTGAACAGGCTAAGCAACCATAAATCTAGCAAGGTAAGCAGGAAATAACTTTTACGATCTTCCTAAGCAAACAGTACTTTTTAGGTGAACTCAAATGACTAACTGCAGATGCGAACTGGTAATTGCATGTGTAACTATCTGGGGGTTTTGTGCAGATATGTAGGATTTGTATCCATAGCAGGCACATGTGCAATTTAGACACTAATTGTTGAAACACAGCCCATAGCACAATACTATTTCTTTAGTATGATCAGCTTTTATTTACTTGGGAATCTATTGCATTTTCACTATTGCTTGAAAAAATGTCTTTTTAAAAAAATATACATGAAAGAAGATCAACAAGACATATTTTCCTCACACATATACATTAACCTTAATGTACTAATATTCATCAAGGCTTGAAAGTCTCTTCCTTGAATGATGTGAACAGAGTCAGAGCAAAATCAGAGGCATCTTTTTTTAACCATGTCTGTTTTATACTGCCAGAAAGAGCATTAAAAAGGAACAGGGATTTCTAACTGGAGAGGACAGTAAATTACTAGTAAAGGAAAATTCCCCTATGGAAAGAACATTGTGAATAGATCTCTGCCCAAAGAACAGGAAAACATTCCTAAAACTTTACTTCTAATTTATCATCATGGCAGATAACCACTTGACAGAAATTAGGAACTCTCAAGAAATTTGTGTCACAGGTTTTGGGGAACAGATAGCAAATATTCTCTTGAAAGAGCTGAAGGAAGTACGGTATGGACAAAGCAAAAGTGAACTAACTTTCAGGAACCGAAATAAAAGCATTTTCTATATCCAAAAATATCTTAAGTTTGTTCTGAGTGAGAGAAAATGTGACATGTTTTTTTCTGGAATTTATTTTATCTGTTTTAGAATTTGATCTGTGCCAAAACTGTTAATTCCTTTTTCTGACATATTTGAGGGAATTATTTTGGCAAGTTAAATTCCCCTAGGACTAAACATAAAATGATGGATTATTCTTACCTTGTACAACAACTTGGTTACTCGGTACAAGAATCTGTTGTCCATCAGTGGTCTGTGCATATTGTAAAATGGTGGTGCCAGGCTGGGTTGCAGCTGCGTTCGTCATGGTCAACGTCTGGAGCCCCTGTACTCCATCTGTGCCGTTGTTAGCCAGCTGTATTGCTCCTCCTTGGGTGATAGCAACTGAAAACAAATACAATAGTTAAACGATTTGACATGGTTATTTACAGTTTACAGCACAGTTACAGAAGAACAGTTTGAAACATCTTGAGTTAAATCCCTTGCACAACTACATACCTTAACATCAGATAGGTCATTGTAACTGTCTTTTAGAAGTGGTCACTCTTCAGCAGTGACCTACTATCATTTCATTCAGTACCTTAAGGTTGCTACCTTTCTGACAGACAAAAATATAGACCAAGAATTGCCTCTCCTACCAGTCACATCCCTAAGAGAAGCTACATCCCTCCCAATGTAGAATTGTATTATTTACTGAGTTGATGATTTTCTTGTTGGCTACGTGCTCTTTTCTCTTTTTTTCCTTCTGCTCCTTTCTCTAATTCCTCTCCTCTCCATGCTTTTCTCTTCAATTTTCACCTTGCTGTGTCCATTTTGTTCTCCAGCATCTTTTCCTGCTCGAATCCCCTTCTCATGCACTGTTTACACACACACATATCCAGTCTCTCATTCCATCTAATAATTTTGTTTCCTCTTCCCTTTCACTCCCTTAATCCACTAATTTCCATCCCAGTATTCAGGCTGCAGGGGGAGCACATCTTACACAGAAATTGAAATTTATTATGCATTTCAAATAAGGTTATGGAAGCCCTGCTTTTTTCTTGTCTATCTGAAAATGTAATTGCTACTTTGTTATATATTATAAGTGTTAAAAAATTTTAAGCCAAAACTACAGAAATATTAGCTAAGAAGGAAAATTCTGAAATGCCCCAATAGCTTTCCTCTCCCAAGAAAGTTTTGAATTAAGCACTCTGATTAATCCCTTTTGTAACCTGGAAAGTAGAACAGGTACCATACTAACAGCAACCAACAGGCCTTGTGAATGTAAGTTATACATTTTACACACCCACAGCTGGAACGTACTTAAAAGTCACAGACCCTAGTATATATATAGTCATGGAACAGGATTAATAAGGCTTCTGACATTGCACAAGAGTCACATTAAATTAGTGTTATATTGACTTCTTTTACCCCAGCCCAAACAGTCATGCAAGTAGAATTTAACAGTTCTCTCTCTTCCAGTCCAACTACCACAACCAATAATAAACGCAACTACGTACTGTACTGCCCGCTGCTGGTTTGGTAGATTGGAGTTGGCACTGTTACAGTGGTGATGGCAGGTGCTGATGTCTCCTCTTCGGACTTTTCTTCTTCAATCCTTGGCACTCCTGGGGCGTCTGAGGACAAGTCATTCAAAATTTTTCTGGCAAAGACAGCGTGTTGTAAAAATTTTAACAAAAAGTGAAAGTAAAATCAATTCTACTGGCTACTTGGTGCTGGGGAAAACTCAAAAGTGCAGCAAATAAGGCAATAAAATACATAGGATGGGAAGAAAAATTAAAGTACACTTTAAAATGATGCTAGGTAACTGTGTTAAAAATGGCACAGGAAAAAGGTGGTGTGGAATCAATCTAGAACAACTTGTGTGTTTCTGCATACTTGGATCTAGAACTCACATTTTCCCTTTTTCTTCAAAAACTTCATCTTTGATACACTTTTTACAAGTTTCCTGCTCTCAGTCACAGAAAGATGTGAAAAAAGAAAGCAAGAGTATTTAAAGCACCAAACCTCCTCACTGCCACCATCCACATCCAGAGGACGTGTTCCTGCTGCAGAAGCCACCAAGGCCTAAAATTCACCCAGGGACTTAAGTTTCAAAAACTTAGCAGAAATGATTGTGAAGTGCAATCAGCTTATGACCTAGCATCTGTTCAGGAGACAAGACTGGGCATTTTAATGAAACTCACACAATTAAGTTCACAGGTTAGGTAATAGTTCTGCTTGAGAAAGGTTTCAGACTTGCAATAGTAAAGGGAGGGAGGAGCAATTTGGGTTTAATTACTGAGTTGGCTTAATTATTCAAAGCCAAAATGGACAAAACATAACATACTGTAGAACCTCAGAGTTATGGACACCAGAGTTATGAACTGATTGGTCAACCTCACACCTCATTTGGAGCTGGAGGTATGCAATCAGGCAGCAGCAGAGAATCAATCAATCAAATCAATCAATCAATAAGCAAATACAGCACAGTACTGTGTTAAACGTACACCACTAAAAAAAACTGAGAAAGTTTAAAGAGATTTGACGAGGTAAGGAAACTGTTTCTGTACTTGTTTCATTTGAATTAAGATGGTTAAAAGCATTTTTCCTCTTCATAGTAAAGTTTCAAAGCTGTATTAAGTCAATGTTCAGTTGTAAACGTTTGAAAGAACAACCATAATGTTTTGTTCAGAGTTACAAACATTTCAGAGTTACGAACAGCCTCCGTTCCTGAGATGTTCGTAACTCTGAGGTTCTACTGTAGTCATAAAGGCCATGGATCTCACTGACTCTGGCTAGAACTGACTGGGATAGATGCTCAACAAAAGAGCTGCCCAAAATGCTTGGGTCTACCACCTGCCCTGTGCTGCAACTGGACTGATAACTCTCTCTACCAAGAATCTGGAGGAGTAGCAAACTCTCTTTTATTGACTGCATGCTCCATTACATGCAACTGCAAAAGGCTTCTTTAGACAACAAGGCAAATTGGCAGAGAATCCTGTGGCACCTTATAGACTAACAGACGTTTTGGAGCGTGAGCTTTCATGGGTGAATATCCACTTCGTCAGACGCAGAGGGTATTCACCCACGAAAGCTCACGCTCCAAAACGTCTGTTAGTCTATAAGGTGCCACAGGATTCTCTGCTGCTTTTACAGATCCAGACTAACACGGCTACCCCTCTGATACAAGGCAAATTGGGATCTTCTTTTGTTTTTGTACGAAGCGCTATTCGTTCTGTTGTGGACTGCACCCCTAGTTCTCATCCAAAAACATTTGAAGAACCCAGGCCCAGATTACACTGAATTTTCCTGCCTGGCTTTGGTAGCCAAACCTATATATTCCTGTATTCCAAGAAGGCTAGTCAATTACCAAACAATTTGAGACAAAGACAGAGATAGAAATAGGGCTTTGTTGTTATTAATTAGACTCTGTTAGTACCCAGGAACCCCAACTGAAGCTCAGCTCCCCATTTTGCTAGGCGCTACACAGACAAGTAACAAAGACAACAGTCATCTCCCTGGAGAGCTTACAATGTAGGCATCGGACAGGTGATGAGACAGAAAGGATGAGACAGGTGGACAAAATGGACAAACAAGATGGGGGGTTGGGAGGATGAGATAATAATAGAACTGAACAGCAGTTATCAGAAAAGCAGAAATTACAGCTCACCACTTTCCTAACCAATGCCAGATGGGCATGGTGAGTACTGTGGCAGAGGTAAAGTATTAAGGAGGAATTTCAAATATGATAAGGTGTTGGCTTTACAAATTTAGATGGGGAGTTTCTCCCATGCACATGAGGTGGTGTGGAAAAAGTGAAAGATATCTGAGTTAAAAATGGACAAGCAAAGTGAAGGTGGGGTCATCAAGGAGCTGGTTATGGCTCCCTGATTCTGTGGGCTGATCTCTACCAGCCCTGTCCCTAATGTAAATTACAACAGCCTCGTTATGTTATCTGAGAACTGGCAGAACACTGCTGTACTCTGGCCCCGACCCTTTCTGTTCAAACATCGACCTTCCGCTGGGTGGGGAGGTGTGTATCTAGCTCCAGTCCCAGACCTGGACTTTAGAGTCCACAATCTGGACCTTCCCAAACCTGGACTTTTGCGTCCTAATTTGGGGCTTACCTGAAACTCCCCCAAGCTCCACTACCGCTTGGATATTCTTGCTGCCACCAGATCAGGAATTGATGGGGCTGATCCCCCCTTCCTCTCTCTGGTGTCCCCAACCTCCCTTGGTGGGACACCCAGATTCCAATCCCTTGGATGCTAAAAGCAGGGGAGAAAATCCCTTCCCCCCCTCTTCCCAGGCTTTGCCTCTTGGTCTAGCTTGCGAGTATCAAGAAACTGGTTTCTCTGCTTCCCAAGAGTAGCGTTCTCTACCCTCAGACAACTGAGATGCAAAATGCCAACAGTTTGGCTTTGCCTTTCCCCGTGCCTGCCTTCCGTGAGGGAGACAGGTACCTGTACAAGGATGATTCTTTTTCTCTTTCCCCGTAGCCTGCTCTTTCCCTGAAAGCAATAGGAAATAGCCACGCCTGGCTTTTCCTTCCCTTTGCCTCCCTAGGAAAAGAAATTTCCACAAGTTTTAAAAGAAAAGTTTATATAACAAAAAGGAAATATAAAACAATAATCTTGCATTAAGAAACTCAAACAGGCTCTTGTTATACGAAAATAGATAAGAAACAGCTGTATTTAAAAGATGGCCGATTAAACCAGTCCAACCAATCCACATACATGTAAATACAACCAAAGCTCCTCATAGCCGAATTGCTTGGGTTCCTTTGTAACTCACAGATGTGTAGGAGACACTTGGAGAAAGATGCAGTAGGAGAAAGCTTGTTAACTCACACGCCGAGAAAACAACAAAAGACACAGCCATCCACATCTATTCGTACAACACAAAAGCTCCTCATAGCCGAATTGCTTGGGTTCCTTTTGTACTCATAGACTTTTGGTATAATATTGAAATAAGAAGGAGTTAGGAGGAACCTTGTTTACTCACAGCCGAGAGAAACAAAAAAGCCCCTCCGAGCTATACAAATTCCTGCCCCTGACTTTTAAACAATCCAGTTCTCTGATTGGTCCTCTGGTCAGGTGTTTGGTTACCCTTTCCAGGTAAAAGAAACTTAACCCTTACCTTACCTATCTACTTATGACAGGAGGCTGGCTGGCATAGGAGCCAGGTACACCAGCTTTACATCAGTTGAGTTTCCTCCTGCCTAAATGGCACATAGAAGCTGGCTTGAGGAGGACAGAATCTGGCCCTAAGTGGCTTCACCAAAGCTACAGACAGAGTCAGTGTTAAATGTGGGATTAGAATGCATTACTCCCTTGTACTCAGTGCTCTGCCTTGTTCACTACACTCTGTTGCCTCATTTTGCTCAACTGCCTTTTCCTGTGGTCAGAGGTCATACTGGGTGCTCAACCGCTCAGCTGCGGACAGCTGACTAAGAGGAAGTTTGTGGCAGATTTAACACCAGTAGCCCTCCCCTCCGCAGCTACAAACACAAGTGGAGCACTTGTAAAATCTAGAAGCCTGCCATCATGGCTTTAATTGCCCCCCAAAGACCCAGAATGGCTATAGAAAGGGACACAGAATAACCTGTGCACTCTAGGAAAAATGAATAACAAGTTCTCAAGCCAGGTGACTGGCTTATATTTTCAAGCCAATTTTCACAAAAAAGGGATAGAAACTTATAGCTGGATTTTCAGAAGTACTGAGCACCTACAAATCACTTTGACATTGAGGGGAGCTGTGACTGCTTATTAAAACTGCGTCGTTAATATGTTTTAAAACAAAAGGTGAAATTCTCATTTTAAGGGCCCTCAAATCAGAGATTTAGTGTGCATATGATTATGGGTCCGAAGGCCAATTCTGCTCCAAAAAAGTGATTCCAGTACTGTCTCCATATCTGCTACTGACATTGTCCCTGCACATTTTCTGAGGATGTGGGGCTCATTCTAGACCTTCATATGCCAAAGTAAGGATACATGTCAGTTTCAGCACACCAAAAAGCATTGCTGAATGGAATTACATATAATCAATTGTTCCACGGGACTGCATTTTAAAAATGAATTCATTACTCAAATACAGAAGAAAATTCCGCCCTGCCAGAATGAGCTGTTCTTTGTAACATTCATGGGCATTTACTAAAGGAAGACATAAATGTCTGATTTAAAGAAAAATACCAGTTGTTCTGCTGCATAAGTGCCTGCATGCAAGTTAGAGATGCCCAAGGCTAGTTCTAACTCACATCCAAGACTTTCCTGCATTTTGAAGAGAATAATACATGTAAACTAGCTTGACTAGGCCACTTCCCTCTCTGCTGGGCACCTGCAGCCTGTTTGGTTATCCGCTAGTTTTCCCCAAGAAGCATGGCAAATTCTAAGAAATACCACCTACAGCAGTTTTAATGAGCCACATAATGTCATGTTTCCACTGGACGTCTAAGGTAAAGGAAAGAATTAAATCTGACTATTGCTAGTGTTTCAACATTAACAACAAACAGAAAAGTTGATTCTACAGAGACTACAGATTTAAATGTTTATTAGAAAATATTAAATAAAGGTGATACAAAGAGTTTGATATGTCAGTCATTGGTCATCGGGGGAAACATACAGAGTATGGGGGGACACTGGCAATTGGTTATGGTTCAGCATATAATACATACAGCCTGTAATGTCCCCAATGCGGGGTGTACGGTTGGTGGGGTCAAGATATAGTAGGGGGGCAGTGAGGGTACATCGCTCATATAGTGGGCTACACACAGTCATAGGTATGAGTAAGCGGGCCGGGTAATGGGGACAGGGTGACCCTCACGTGGTGGAATCCAGATTGGTAAGTTCAGGACTCAGGGGATATGGTTTAGTAGGGGGGTTGTAAGGGTTTCACAGCAGCAACCTGCCTGCACATTTCGGTGGCGCTCCAAGAATTAAATATCTATTTATGCGACTTCTAAGGCTTCTCTCACAGTTGTACCTAAATGCTACACATATAGATTTATTTAGCATTGAACTTATTTCTCAGCTGATTTTCTTTCCTATCTCTCCATAATGGCAGATATTTTTCCTCTTCCTCCTTATCTTATTCTGCTGATCTCCTGCCATCCCACCAGAAACTGGTCATGGAAAGGTGTCACTGAAGGAATATTTTAGTAAAAAAGGTAGATCTCATATTAACTACAGAAACACATTATTTGTCTACCCATTTGTCGAATAAATGCATCAAGCAAAATGCTTCAGCTTTTAACATCCATACCTGTAAGAGGGTCGTCTGGAAAGGATCTCTCTGCGTTTCTGAGAGTCTGTGACACTGTCCACTGACTCCTGTGAATCTTCACTTTCTGCAATAGTGGAGATCTGTAAATAAGAACAGAATAAATTTACCATTGTAAGCAAGTTTAACAAGCCACTTCTACAGTAATAAATCTACCACTGTAAGCAAGTTTTCACAGTATGCAAAAGACATCATCAGTACAAGTACTATACAGGACTTCGACCTCGAAAATCAAAAGTAATAGCTGATCACTGGTTACTGGATACATAGATGCCCAAAGTCAACCATCTAGCTTCAGAAATGTATTTAACAATTAAGTCACTCAAATGAGAGAATATATAATGGGCAAATTATTATAAATAATGGTTCCACCCACTTTTTTCTTTCCATAACTCCTTCTTTCTATCCTGCTTCCATCCAGTCCAAAGAACCAAAGCAAGGTAGGCAGTCAGGTCTGGAGACACAGTAACTAGAAGCAACGTGGGATTGAAAGCAGAAGGGTCTGGAGACAAAGGGAATGAGGAGTGCAGTTGTGACAGAACCAATTATAAAACTCTACAAGGATATGGAGGTCCTGCAGGAGCCTTTCCCGGTTTCATGCTGTATACTTGGGGCTTAAGGCCTCCTGGGTGCCACGCTAAAGGGTTATACAAGCATAGCAGACTGTGAAGTATTGGACTTTAAATATCACCATTCAAAATACATTTTTGTACTTCATCATCCGTTCTGAATTCCAACATGATTTCATCATCACTCTCTTACCTTGAATCACTAGAGCCAGAAACTAGTGCCACATACCACCTGAAAATTGTGCAGCTCCAGATTTCTAACTGGGTAAAACATTAAACTCTAACTCCAATAGTCCGAGGTAGGTAGAGCCTGACAAAAGCATATAACCAAAGCAATGCAAGGAAATAACCAAGATCATTATCAGAATGATCCAATTTTAAAACGTGTCACCTAATTTTTTTTTAAATCAATACTGGTTTAAATACCTCTATAAAAAAAAAAATCTCAATAGTTAGCTTTTAATTTAGTTTAGTTCTCATCCCTGTGGGTTCCCAATGGCCAGAAAATGATTTACCACAGCCTAAATAGTTCCTGCTTCCATGTTCAGCAACATTGGATTTAAAAGGTAATTTAAAATGTTGCTCAGAGACGGAACCACAGTAGAGATTAAGACTAAGGCTTTCTGGACTACTGAAGCCTTTCTCCAAGTCTTTAATAAATTCTGAGATTGGCTTTTCACCCTGTGAATCATAAACTGTATTGTGTTTTGTTTATACAGCATCAAGCAATTATTAAGGTTTTATAAAGTTAACATTCAAAACATGAATATTAAAATCACTTATTGCAACCTGCCAGAGGTAGAAATACACATGTAAACCAATACAAATATTTTCCAAGAAGCAAAAACTTTGATTCCTGAACATCAGCCACATTAATAATTCGGCAATCTCTAAAATTCTTGTTGTTGTTCATTTAAGATACAGAAATGAGACATCTTAGAAGTCACTAAACAGACATAAAAATGGTCTAGTAATGTTAACTTTGCAGCACGTAAAAGCCAGATATAGAAATAATATCAGCAAAAAGCACAACCTAATAGGCTTACCAACTTCTAGAGGGAAATGAAACTCAATAATGTGTAGAAACAAAAAGCAGATAAACCACAAAGAGACAAAAGGAATGGGATAACAAGTACAGTACAGACTTTCCTTTCAGCATATTCTAAGTTGACATGACACAGAACACACATAAGTTTGATTAAGGTGGACTAATAAGGTTATATAGAATGCATGAGTTAGGAGTTTGAAATCCTTTAATACATACCTGAACCGTCTGGACCTGTGGAGACTGAATAACTGATGGCTGGGCTGTCTGAATAACTCCATGGACTTGAACTGTCTGCCCATTAGGCAACTGTACTAAGGTCACCGTTGGGGCAGAAGACGTTGCATGAGCTGTCGGCATAGATACCTACAAAAGAGAGAGAAGGAATATATATTAGATTATTGCAGCATCTCATTATTTGACTACCAAGAACATTCTCAGCAGTAAAAGGATGATGCCTTTTCTCCTAGGAAGGGCTTTGATAATCAAAAATGTTTAAAAGGGACACCAAAAAACAAAACAAAAAAAAACACACACCCCTTCTAGGCCCAACATTTGTCCTAATTTGTAACTTAATCTTCTGAAGAATGTCTCCCTGGCTCTAAACATCTTGTTATAAAACCACTGCCAAGAAATGATGGAAACACCTCTATTTTGAGGTAATGTAATCAAAACCTAATATGCGCCCTTCCCTTGCAGCAATTAAATATTGCCAGAACTGTGAATATTCCTACAGTGAATACTTCCTTCCAAACACTGGAATGGGTTACGTAGGGATGCGGTGGAATCTCCATCCATAGAGGTTTTTAAGGCCCGGCCTGACAAAGCCCTGGCTGGGATGGTTTCATTGGTGTTGGTCCTGCTTTGAGCAGGGAGTCGGACTACATGACCTCCTGAGGTCTCTTCCAACCCTAATCTTCTATGATATGTTGCTGACTCTCAGGCAGAAACATATGGGAGCTAAGCTGAGCTACTTTTGTTTTCAAACTAGAAAATGCAGGAGAGTATTTGCCAACTGTAAAAAGTCAAAATTAGTTAGGGAGTCAAATTTTCAGACTTGTTAGAAACTACAGCCACAAAGTAAATCAAATCAAGTAGCTGGCAATATCCTTTTAAATAAAGCCCACAGACTGACTGTTCAAACGGAGTAACAACACATGCTTTTAATGGAAACAAATGGCTTCCAGGTAGTCATTTCAATGCTGTACTGCACGATACACAACTGAGAGTTAATTTATTGCTACAAAGAACAATGGCTACAATTTTCAAACATGGATGCCTAAAGATGGTTTTTGAAGCTTAATTTAGAGTTTGTCTACATGGTGCAGCAATGCACACTAGAGCAGTAGTTCTCAAAGCCAGTCCGCTGCTTGTTCAGGGACAGCCCTTGATGGGACGGGACAGTTTGTTTACCTGCCACGTCCACACGTTAGGTGGATCGTGGCTCCCACTGGCCACAGTTCACCGCTCCAGGCCAATGGGGGCTGCGAGAAGTGGCACGGACCGCAGGATATGTTGGCTGCCCTTCCCACAGCCCCCATTGGCCTGGAGCGGCGAACCGCAGCCAGTGGGAGCCACGATAGGCCGAACCTCCGGACACGGCAGGTAAACAAATCGACCCAGCTGCCAGGGGCTTTCCCTGAACAAGTGGCAGACTGGCTTTGAGAACCACTGCAGTAGAGGGGTGTGATTTGTAAAGCACGCCAATATGCTGTGCGCTAACTGGTCCATGTAGACCCTGCTGGTGAGCAAAAACGTTCCACGTAGTGCTACGTTAACACGCAACTACTGTACATTGCTGCATCATGTAGACAAGCCCTCAAAGACCCCAGTTTGGAAATGCTAATCAATGTCACTATGTTTAATGGAGTTTTCAGGAAACGTAATAACTTTTGACTAAAAATGCAGGAAAGATTACGCTTCTGTCTTCCACGAGCTTCAAATAATGTCATATAGCAGCATTAATATTTATTGTAACGCAGAACTGAACAAATTTATATCTTGACGAATGAATGATTTTCAAAACACTAATCTCTGAATTTCCATAACCAACAATCCTTTATGTGGAAGCCTTGTTTGACAGAAAATCAAGGGAAATTGCACTTGGACAACCCAGTTGTCTCCCCTTTATTCTCCAAATTTGGTGCCTGTTTTTTTGCTCTTTATTGTGAAGATGGTGTGACAGATCCAAACCAGTGGGTACAGGAGTCTGGTAGAGGGCAAATATACTGGTCACTAGATGAGTAGTTTTCTGTTCCCTGAGTGACTAGAGCAGGGGCTGCACGAGAGTAATCAGGAACCTGCTAGAACCAATTAATGCTAGAACATTAGCAGACAGGCTTGATTAGAACACCTGCAGCCAATCAAGGCAGGCTAATCAGGGCACCTGGGTTTAAAAAGGAGCTCACTCCAGTCAGGTGAGGAGAACCAGAGGAGAGGAAGTGCGTGTGAAAAGCTGGAAGCAAGAGGTGCAAGAGCTGAGAGTGAGAGGGTGTGCTTCTGGAGGACTAAGGAGTACAAGCGGTTATCGGACACCAGGAGGAAGGTCCTGTGGTGAGGTTAAAGAAGGTGTTTGGAGGAGGCCATGGGAAAGTAGCCCAGGGAGTTGTAGCTGTCATGCTGCTGTTACAGGAGACACTATAGACAGTTGCAATCCACTGGGCCCTGGACTGGAACCCAGAGTAGAGGGTGGGCCCGGGTTCCCCCAAAACCTCCCAACTCCTGATCAGACACAGGAGAAGTTGACCCAGACTGTGTGGAAGATCACTGAGGTGAGCAAATCTGCCAAATAAGCGCAGGACCCACCAAGGTAGAGGAGGAACTTTGTCACAATGGCTACTGCAAAGATGCACTGCATTCTTGCAGAGTGGCACTTTACCAATTTCACATGTGCCCTCTGCAGCTGAAACTAGCATGGCACTACTCTTCTTTAGCAGTTGAGGGCCACTTGTGCCATGATGTCAGTTGGCTGGAGGAAGGGTAGTAAACAATCTGGGTGACAAGCTTCTCACGCAGTAGGGTACAAACTTGCAGAAAAATCCTCTTCTTAATGTAATTTTTTAAGACAAATTAAGTTCCATCAACATGTGGCCTTATTAATAATGAATCCAACTGACTAAAGTAGTTCTTGCCAATGAAAGCAAAGCTGATCAACTGAAAGCTGTTCTGCTGTTGAGCTAGGCCAACATCTGATAATCATTTCGGCAGATGTTTCTGACTCATACATTATGGAATCAATTTATCTTATTCAAAATAGCAAGTATAACTTTTCTCTTTACTAGGAGAGCACTCCCTAGCCCTCAACAAATGCAACAAAAAAATTACAGAATCATAGAAACATAGGGCTCAAAGGGACCTCCAAAGATCATCAAGTCCAGCCTCTGCACTGAAGCAGGAGGAAATAAACGCAGACCATCTCTGACAGGTGTTTGTCCAAACTGTTCTTATAAACCTCTAATGATGGAGATTCCACAACCTCCTTTGGAAGCCTATTCTAAATAGGTAAAGTATCCTTATAGTTAGAAAGTTTTCCCTAATATCTAACTTAAATCTTCTTTGCTGCAGATTACTTCTTGTCCTACCTTCAGTGGACAGGCAGAACAATTGATCACTGTCCCTTTTATAACAGACAAACATATTTGAACACTTATCAGGGCCCCCCTCAATCTTCTTTTCTCAAGACTAAACATGCCCAGTTTTTTTAACCTTACCCAATAGGTCAGGTTTTATCATTTTTATTGCTCTTCTCTGGACTCCCTAATCCGTCCCCATCTCTCCTAAGGTGTGTCATCCAGAACTGGACATAGTACTCCAGCTGAGACCTCACCAGTGGCAAGTACAATAGGACAATTATATGCAGTGTTTTACATATTACACCCCTGTTAATACATCCCAGAATGCAACTGCATCACATTGTCAATTTATATTCGATTTATGATCCACTATAATCCCCAGATACCTTCTAGCAGGGCTACCACCTAGCCAGTTATTCCCCATTTTGTATTTGTGCATTTGATTTTTCCTTCCTAAATGAAGAACTCTGTACTTCTTTTTATTGAATTAAACTGTATTTATTTCAGACTAATTCTCTAATTTGTCTAGATCGGGGTAGGCAAGCTGCGGCACGCGAGCTCATTTTCAGCGGCACTCACACTGCCTGGGTCCTGACCACCAGTCCGGGGGCTCTACATTTTAATTTAATTTTAAATGAAGCTACATTAGTAGTTTAGCTATATATTATAGACTTATAGAAAGAGATCTTCAAAAATGTTAAAATGTATTACTGGCACGTGAAACCTTAAATTAGAGTGAATAAATGAAGACTCAGCACACCACTTCCAAAAAGTTGCTGACCCGGGATCTAGATCATTTTGAATTCTAATCCTGTCCTCTAAAATACTTGCAATCCTTTCCGCTTGGTGTCATCTGCAAATTTTACAAGTATGTGAAGTGTTACAAAGAGAGAGTAACATTTCTCTGAAAATGAGATCATGAAAGAATTACATGGATATTATTATTTATTTGGATTGTAAAAGTGATTATAGGTGCACATCCCATGCTCTGGATAGCCAAAACACAAGTTAAAAGTCTTATAATAAAATAACACTGTAGTATAAAGGTACAGATAGGGTAAAGCTAAGATAGTGTGAAAAAATGCAGCAATAGAATTATAACTTACTCAAAGTAACAAAAACATCTGTAAAATAGTATAGTGAGTAACAACTGGGAAAGGGATTAAATACTTATTTGCAGTTTCTCAATTCTTAATTATCTAGGATCCAGTTCTATATTTCTTACTCATGCAAAACTTCCATATGGACTTTACTGGGAATTTTGCCTTAGTAACAAAACTAAATAGAACCCTATTATACAGGTAAATTCTCAGTGTTTCAATGTTGCTAATTACATAAGACTATAATCCCAGTGAAAAGGGTTAACAGTTGTCTATTACAAGGTGTCATGTATTTTTGTAAATATGAAAGTGGAAAATGATTTCATAATCACGCCATAAGACAGACAGACAGAAATTCACAAAATAAAGAGATAGGAGTGAGACGTCATTTTACATACTTTGGGGGAATGCAAATAATTTACAAAGTGAAACTGTTACACAAGGGACTGATGCCACAGGCCACATTCTATACTCATTTACACAATGGAGTTACTCTTGCCAAACATCAATGGAACCCAGGATAGAGCTGAGTTCCCGAAATTCAGAAGATAATTAGGTTTGCATTATTTCTGGCCTCTACAAAGTAACTTTTTTTGAGACAATAAAGGGTCTAACAGTGCCCCAGTAAACGAGAGACAACTCTGCAGAATCTGAGTTTCTGATAATGAGCAAACAGCATAAAACAAAAGGAAGTTTGGAAGTTGCTTATAATTTTTGTTATATCCATCCCTTTTGTTAATTTATGCATTCTCTGCATTATTTAACCATATAAAACAAACCAGTTTGTCTTCTTAAGAGATAACTGTACTGTCATAACAAAGTTCCTAACTAAAATAAGCAAAATCCTGTTTATACAAGTCAGTACAGAAATTCAAAGTTTCAAAGTATCTTTAAAGAATAGCGGGAAGGAATGCTACAAGGGAAAAGTAGTAATTCAAAACTCTGTATCTGTAGTCGCGTTATAAATGGATTATACATTAAAACAGAGATCGGCAACCTTTGGCATGCGGCCTGCCAGGGTAAGCACCCTGGCGGGCTGGGCCAGTTTGTTTACCTGCTGTGTCCACAGGTTCGGCCGATTGCAGCTCCTGCTGGCTGCTGTTTGCCACTCCAGGCCAACGGGGGCTGCGGGAAGCGGCGGCAAGCACATCCTGGCATTAAAACTACTTCAGGCCTAACACAGTCCAATATGATATTGAAGATAAACCAACAAGTGGTACTGTACAACTCTCATTACAAAATTAAATGAAATATACATATTCCCTGTTCTAGACACACATAAAATGGAACATTCTCTCATTTGCCTCAGAAAACAGTTTCCTTCTTAAACCTTATGCATTTGGGAACAATGCTGTAAAAATATTAAACCAAATCACTTTGTACCTGAGCTAATGTTGCAATCTGTGGTTGGGCCTGTACAGTCATCTGTTGGGTTTCTGCCTCTGTAACGGCTGCATCTCCACTCTGCTGGTTCTCTGCACCAGATTCCATGGTCATTTAGTTACCTACAATCACAATGATGTGTGTCATCAGTATGGGTTTGCCTCTTTCATGGCTTACATATCCATGTAACTCCATTATTATCGGTGGAGCTGGTAGCAATGCATATAGTTACTGCAGCCCAACATTTTGTATAATAAGACCTAGTTTTCAGTTGCTTATAATTTTTCTTTTAACCATTCAGGAAGAAATTTTCTGTGCCAAGTGTCTGTCTCAGACTGAATTTTCTGTGAAGTTTCAGTAAAAATAATTTAGCAATTTCTAATAAGACGAAGAAAATATGTTGTTTGCTCCATGTTAAAATATTCTTACAACCATTTTGTTGAGAAGTTCTAGCACTTTCAGGGACTCAAAATCTCTCAGGAGGCTCTCTCTGTTGTTAGTTTTGCCTTTTGTCATCCCCACGAACACCTACCCAAATTTGGCCAAGTTATATAAACCTTCAAAACAAACGGCAGTTTGCACATGCTCAGCGACGTAAGTTTGGCAGCTAAATTCTCTGAAGATTCTATATGAACTATTCATGCTCCATCCCCACAAATCCTATCTGTGATCACAGTGTGCACGGGCCATCACCATGGAGCAACTGAGTACGTGCCATCCCAGGGACTGAGCAGGGATGTTTCCTACAAATCCTGTTCCTGTGGATAAAATGTTACCCACAATTGTGGACAAAATTCACCTGCCAAAGAAAATAAACATAGATAATATTGGAAGTAACTTCCAGAATGGACCAACACCAACATAAGGGATATGGCATGATTTCCAATAATCAACCCATGATATTTTGGAATATTTTTGAAATTACTTTTATAAAAAAGTTAGAAGGCTTTATGCTGTTTTGTATATAACGTGAATTCTCCTTGGCTAAATTACGCATCCTAGACAGCTCTTAATACAATCTTATTTTGAAGCGTTAATTGAATAAGTGTGTCTCAGTAGAACATACAAAATTCAACACAATGAAGTTGCACAATCCCAAAGAGCAAGCATGTAGGGAGAGTTTACTGAAAGTTAAATCTGCACCAATCTGTGAAAGTCACTTTAAAATTGCCTGTAAATACTCAAAAGAAAATATTTAGCATGTAATAAAGAATTGCCTCCAAGTTTAGAGAAGTCTTCCAATCACACTACCTTTCAATGAGCACCTGGATATTGTACAACCTGTCACTTCTTAATGGTTTAAATATTTCATTTGAAATATTATTGTAGAGAAGCTTCCATTTTAACAAGAACTGTGATTCAAAATTACTTTGGAATGTATATTCTTTGCGAATAGGCATTGCTCTCTTTTAAAAGCAATCACTGTCTTTCACATTCATTCTGTTTATCATACTTCAGTCCTGGGTAAAATATGAAATCTCAATGGCTTAGATTAGTGTTACTGCATATCAGACCAATGAAAGTAAACAGTATTAAAACAAGTATCTGTGGAATGATAAGCAACAGTAAGTGTGAATTCTGGACCAGTTTGGCCTCTACTGAATATTTCCAGACCGTTAAAGAAAAAGCTCTATAAATACTGAAAGCAGCAACAGACGACCAACTTTGCATAAACACTTTTGTTTTCTTCAGGAAAAATAGCAATGGAAAGATATAGGTGCCAACTACCTCAGTCATGTTCCATGGGAACAGAGCAAGCCACTGTGCATAAACAAAACGTGGTCATTCCAAAATAAAAAAATATTCCCTCAAATCAGCAACTTAGTTTTAGTGCTATCAAGTACCACATATGTAGTTCCAACATCAGTTTGGAAACGCTTAGAAAAGTCCCTGCTTTGGAGTGAAACTGTAATAAGTATCAGTAATTTAAGGGAACTATAACATAAGAACACTGTAATTCTAAAAATCCAAACACTATGGAAAGGAAAGAAATCAAGGTTAAGTTACACTTAAAAAATATAAAGCACAAAACCCTCTCCATTTTTGGAAAAAGCAAGTTAGGTTCTCCTAAGCATTCCAAACTGCCCTGCGTCCCCTGATTCCAGAATTTGTATATTCCACAGAAGGCAGACATGAGTCTGACAAGTATCACAGCTCACAGATACCTGATATTCTATCATTTGGTAACCTGGCTGTGAATCTTGTAGTTTTAATGTATCTTAAGCAGTTTATACCTTATAAATTTTCATTTGGACTTCAAGAAATACACAGCCTGTGACTGTGCAACCATCATGAACCATGCAATCAGAATCAGCTTGCAGGGGCCACATCGTTGTACATACACAGAATAAAGTTTTCATCTATTAGTATCCACAGGAAGCCTGCCAATGAGGATCAGAACAGTTTAAGATTGGTGCATTGCATCCAATGGCGGATCTGAGGGAACAATACTAGGAAGGTAAGATAAGATTTGGATAGGTTTTTGTGTGTCTGACCTCTAAATAGTGTGATCTTTGGGTTGCTAATAGGTCAGGAGAGAGCAGACTGGAGATACTAGGCCCGTTTGGTTGGCAGATGATGCAGATATTAGTATTTCAACTGTGGGATGTGTAGTACATGGCTGATCTTATCTTAGTTGGAAAATGTAAAGCTTGCTTGCCCAAGAATATTTTACGAACAGAGTTTGAGCATAGACAGAATAATGGGGTTCAGATAAGGTTGTTTGAGACAATTTAACTCATCATTTTGATATATTCTGTAGTTTGTTTTGTTCGATAGTTCACAGTTATTACATTTTGTTTAAAGATAAAACCTTAATTTTAAACTTCCTTCCTTTGTAGTGCTTAATTTTGTGGACTCCAGTGTTTATCTATCTTTAAAGTTAGAAAGATTTATTTACAATCTTAACTCTAACCTTTAATTATGTTTTTTGCATGGAAATCTCTTTACGGTATTAAACAGATATTAAGAATTACTGTGTGACAATTTGATGTACATAATTATCTTCTAAACTAGGAACATATTTGTAGAGTGAACCTTCACAGGAATGCATGCAATAGTTAGCCCACTATCCAGAGCTGTCCTAAACCTTTCAGCCCAAGCTGTTCAGGTGAGGACTTCAGGAAGTCAGCAAAGATTTTAGTCTGCAAGCCACAATGAAATATCTATAGCACACAGAAGTGTCATTCTGGATATTATAATGTCTTCTTTAGACTACGAAGACTTCCTAGTCTTCCATAGGTCATCAGACTTTTCCACAGCATTAAAAGTTCACTGTAAAATGAATATAATTTATATGCATTCTATTCATGGCTTTTCCATTGACTTAATATTTGTGAAACACTATGTATGTGTGCAAGTCTTTTTTTTGGTATGTACAGTAAAGCAATTCTGTGTCAAAGAAGGGAAGACATATTCTTGCTGTCTGACAAACCTTAGCAATGTCTTAATCCAGACTTCTCTAGAGATAAAATCTGACAGATTTTTAAAAACCTATTTGCTAGAATATCACAAATCTTTTTCTTGTTCCATTTAATTTTCCCCAAAAAGTAACAAAAAAACAAGCCCTATGCACTATTACTTCTTATTAGTTGTATTACCATAGCAATCATAGACATCATAACTGAAACAAACTGCAAGTTTGCACTCCATTGCACTGCTTATTAAGGTGCAAAAATGACTTTTGACTTTTGAAACAGTAATCAGTCTATTTAAATTAAACTCAGTTGGTATTGTTCCTCTAAGTCCTCTTGTTCACAAAGTCTACATGCAACAAGAGAGAAAGAACAGACATCCGTAGAAGAATTTGAGTGAGGGTACATATAACATCTTTGTCATAACCTTACAAAGCTTGTATGATCATTTCAGGTTCTAATCAACTATAAACCAGGAATTAATGGAATCAAGTAAGGCAGATACGGACATTGTTGAGAAGCTAGATGATTTCTTTACAATAGTCTTCAACAAAGAGGATGTTATTCCTCCCGCAGACCCACTCCTTTCTGCTAATAAAGATCATATACTACCAAAAACTAAGGTGACAGAAGAAGAGTTGCTGGAACAAATAGATCACTTAAAAAGCAGTCATTTGGCCCAGATCACATATATCCCAAAAACATGTAAGCTCTCATTAAAAACAGCTACTATAACACAGAATTGGAGGGTAGCAAATGTTATACCTATATCTAAAGAAAGAAAAAAAAAGATATTGGGTTGATCCAGGGAATTAGAGCCCAGTAAACTTAACAAATGTGCCCCTAAGTATCCACCTGTACTTCTGCAGTCTCCCTCCTGTACCTCACATTCCCCTGTTCCTCTCAGTCTATTCCTATTCCACTTTGGGTACGTCTTCACTACCAGCCATATCGGCAGGTAGCAATCGATTTCTCGGGGATCAATATATCGCATCTCATCTAGACGCGATATATCGATCCCCAAACGTGCTCCTGTTGACTCCGGAACTCCACCAACATGAACGGTGGTAGCAGAGTCGACAGGGGGAGCCATGGACATCGATCCCGCGCCGTGAAGATGGTAGGTAACTTGACCTAAGATACTTCGACTTCAGCTACGCTATTCACGTAGCTGAAGTTGCATATCTTAGATTGATCCCCTCCCCTAGTGTAGACCAGCCCATATTCTCCTAAGTGCGTCACTCTCCTTGAACATCACATTCCACTCCCTCTCTGCCTCTCCCTGCATCTCCACACTCCCCTACCGCTCTCAATTTCCACTGAATCGTCACAAAAATCAATTGCTGCCACACTCTGGGGATCTGACTTTTCCTCAATATGGCTTCGATGCCCTACTGACAGCCAGAAAAGATTTGTTTTTATGGTTTCTTGTTTTCTACATTAGAAACTGAAGTCTTGTCTCTCCTGGAATACTGTATGGATGAGTAGAGAATTAGTATGATCTTGACATTTCATAGAAAGGAACTCAATGAACTCTGATTAATTGAAATGGGAAGTGTTTAAAACTCAGACTGTTTAAAACTCTTAGCTGTCATTCAGCTATCACACTTCGGAAAAAATTTCTTGTTAAAGATTTAACACCCTGCCCCTTCAAGAAAGGGGTGAACAAGTTATCCCTACATATTTGGAGTCTTCCAGTAAGGTCCCCAACAAAAAAAAGAACATCCTTTGATACATTCCTGATATTTTTAAGGAAATCGTCAAGTAGAAAACCTTTCAGGACTTCTTCATACAACAATAATAATAATAATAAAAAAAGACGTAACTCCCTCCCTACCCATTTCGTACGTCACCTTAAAGAAACTGATACTTAAGACATCAGAAAGCCAAAGTATATTTAACAGAATAAATGTAATTACTATTTCAAGAACCACTGTGTCTTTACATAGATACACAGATCCAATTTTTTGAATCTGTAACAAACTCCCTGGAGTCCATTTTGACCTCTTCTATGTCAGTTGTGTGCAAACATTATTGGCACTCTTTGACATTAGATCGTTTCAAGGATATTCAGGTAGGAAATAATTAGCATTATAGTACCTTTTTGTACTACAATAGCTAAACAAATTTTATGTAGCTCCAATTAATAATTTCACTACTTCATTTTGGCTATCTAAATGACAAACTACCAGCAAAAATTATTGGGGCTACAATTATTTTCATCCTCAATTACAATCTCACAACAAAGAATGCCAGTGTCTGATCTCATCATAAGTACAAAATGTAACATGGGAGCTGTGGAACACCCAAGTCAGGAAATGCCTGTGTAGTTTTTGGCACACACTAACGGCAATACAATAAAATTTTCCTTTAACAGGAAGAATGAGAAAAAGAAAATATACATGCAAGATGTCGGAGTGAATGTTGCCTCGCATTCTTAACTATTGGAATTTCCTCATTTGAATGCTTAAAAATACAAGCAGAACGTTACACTACTATCTAGGATTTTTTAAATTCAAACTGTTTTGTTTTGAGTAAAAGAGAACACGATGGTGATCTAATGGCGGAGTTTATTTCTTGCTGCACACTCCCCATGAACAAATACAAGTGTGCACTTATGGTCTGGTCCTGCAAGCACATACATGCGTGCATAATTTAACTCATATGAGTCATCCCATTGCAAGATATTTGCAGAATCAGGACCTGAACTAGTAATGCTCCTCTTTGATAAACTAAAATTATTCTTTTTGAATGACCAAAGTCATTAGTTTGACATTTGAAACTAGATAAGGACATTTTTTGTGTATTCTTCCCCAAAAAATGGATGTTTAGAATATTTTTAAATGGGCGTTTCCCCTCACTTTTCCTGAACTTATAGCTGAAAGCATTTTCCTAACACTTTTTTTAAAAAGTATTTACACAGACTTGAAGCATGGAATATTCTAGTCCAAAATGTGAATGTTTTGGGAGGCCATGAGCATGTAAAATTCAGGCAAGGAGGGGGGGGAATAGAAAGAGATGTGTGATTTTACACAATTTCTGATTTACTATTATTATTATTTTTTAATTTTAGAAATCCAGGTCTTACCTATCTGCAGCTGGGAGTATGCCTCCTAAGCCAGGCAGACAGATGCATGCTGGTTCTGCTCAAAGTAGAGCGCTAAAAATAGCAGTGTAGATGTCGTGGCATGAGCAGTGGCTTGGATTAGCTGCCAAGGTCCGAGCCCACTCAGCTCCTTAGGTCCAAGCTCAGGTGGCTAGCCGGAGCCTCTGACCATGCCACAATATTCATAGTTTTTAGCCCACTAGCTTGAGCAGAACTAATGCAAGTCTGTCTATGCAGGCTGTAGAAATACACTAGAGACCTAGCTGAAGTATGACCAATGATTTCAGTGGGCTTTGGATTAGACCCTAAATGAGAGATGAAAATATTTTTATTCAACTCTCTTCCTTTTCTAAAAAAAATAACAGCAAGTTTTGTGACCCAGGAACCTCTTGGTGCCAACTGGCAGAAAGAGTGCATGAAGTTTTACAGGCATCCCCTGGGTTGGATATTAGCATAAATCACTAAAGGGTGGCACGTGTGAGGTCTCTAAAGAGAGCCAGCAGCCCTTTGGTTGTAATAATCACTGTAAAATGTATTACAGATAGTATATAAGGAGTTGTGTGTCTCTACTGAAAATGATGCTCTTAAGGCAGCTAACTAGGAGGTGATGTCTCAGGCAGATTCCTTTCAAGCAGGACGTGTGTCTCACAAAGTGTATTGTGATGGGGCAAGCCCAGATGGCTACAGTAAAGTACTGAGGAACAGGTATGTTAGCCCCAGGTTAAACAAATCCCTAGTACCATGGTAACCAAATGGCAGTTGCTCCAGTTAATCAAGGCATCTGGGGCCAATTAAGATCTTTCTAGAAGGCAGTGGAGATAGCTACACTGATTAGAACACCTGCAGCCAATCAAGGCAGGCTAATCAGGGCACCTGGGTTTAAAAAGGCCTTCTCAAAGACGCCCCATTAAAGTGATTCCTCTAGGCATTCATCCTCCAATGTCAGTTTTCCTTGCCTCAGCCAGAATGGCTATGCCGTATGAGCCGCTTCCCATCATTGGCCACGGTTCAGCTCTGTAAGGGTCTTTACGCTAGGTTAACCAGTTCACGCCAACACAAGCTTGTGCCATGGTCTTTGGACAAGCAGGTTGGCTCCATCAGCGCACGATTAGTCTCCTTGCTTGCGAGCCGCACTGCAGTTATGGCTGTGGACGGGCTTACGTCTGACCGTGTCGAGACCTGCTGCCGGTGGGCTGGCCGTAGCTTGATATCATAGCCCGGTAATTCACTAATCGTCAATCGTCATTGTACGTGACAAAAAAAAAACCTTAACCCTTCTCTTTTTTTTGTTTTTAAAATCTCCCTCCTTCTTCTGCCACGTCGAGCGACACCAAAATAATCACCACCTCCTGACACCAGTAATGTGACAATAGAGTTCCCCTTACCTTATGGTGGCGTCCTGTGGATTGCATTATTGGCCCATAGTTTGCCACTCACCTCAAGTGATCTTCCTCTCTGATCGAAACCCACAGTCTGGGTCAACTCCCCCCCCTCCTGTGTTCTGTCAGTAGTCGTGGAGGTTTGGGGGGAACCCAGGCCTGCCTCTCTACCTCCAGGTTCCACCCAGGGCCCATGGGCAATGCCATGCCTTCCTGTATGTAACAGCTGCCTATGAACAGCATACAACTCTCCTGGGCTACTTCTCCATTGGTCTCCTCCAAAGCACTTCTTTATCCTCACCCACAAGACCTTTCCTCCTGGAGTCTGATAATGCGTAATTTGTCTGATAATTCCTCAATCCTCACAGTTAGCACATCCCTCTTCAGTCTCAGCCTCCTGCGCACTCTTGCTCCGCCTTTATCTCACACCTGCGTTTCCTCTCCTCTGGCTCATCCTCCCGCTCTGACTGGAGTGAGCTGCCTTTG
>NC_133778.1:16910470-16919062 GCF_003597395.2 Chelonoidis abingdonii
CTGCCGTCCATCACCACCCTTTGACAAACAGAGGCTAGGAACACCATTCCTTACCCATCCTGGCTAATAGGCATTTATGGACTTAACCTCCATGAATTTATCCAGTTCTCTTTTAAACCCTGTTATAGTCCTAACCTTCACAACCTCCTCAGACAAGGAGTTCCATAAGTTGACTGTGCGCTGTGTGAAGAACAACTTCTTTTTATTTGTTTTAAACCTGCTGCCCATTAATTTCATCATCTCTACTTTGGGAGTTTGACAGATGAGCAGGATTAGTTTGACGGGATCTCCAAACCACATCACAATACCATGACAAGCTCTTGAGCCTTCCCCAATCTATTTTTCCCATCCACAATACAAGGCCAAGTCCTAATCCACCTCTTCTGTTGCTTCATTTCCCTACAGTTTTGCTACTTGGATTCTCTGCCCTGTCACTTCAGGATGATTACATTAGGGAAAAAAGAAAGAGCATCCATTAAATTGAAAATTTACTAATCTAAAAGCTGTGTGTTCTTGGGGTTTATTCTGTTTTCCCATTTTTTGCTCTCCTTCCTTCCATCTCCAGGTTTTATTTTCTTAGCTACATTCCGTGTTCTCTTTTTTCATCTTTTTAAACTACAGTTCTCTCTCAATTTTAGTTTTTACACATTCTATGTCTCTCTCCCTCTTCCTTTGTGTCCTTTCTCACTATCCATCTTTCCCTGGATTCTTCTCATTTCCACTGAGTTTCTCCTATCTTATTTCTCAGTCCCCTAAATCGCTTTCCTCTTTTTCTCATAATGCCCCAGTTATCTCCTTTCCCTTACACATGTGCTGCTATTTCCCCTGGTCCTAAATTGCTTTCACTCTCTCAGATCCCCTAAAATTCCTTCTCTTTCAGGTCACATCAACTCTCTTTCTCCTGAAAACTTTTCATCTTTCCCATCCACTCTATAGATGTACATACTGGGAAACAGGAAGAGGAATGGAAGTGGTATCTCTGCAGCTCCATACCTCCAAAGAGCCCCGGAGTATTTTGGTCTCTCATCATAGTCCACAGTCCCAGTGATGAATTCTTGATATATGAAAAGCTCAGTGATCCACACTGGCCACATCCTGGTGTTCTCAGAGATAGACTTCAAGTGAGAACAGGACTCTTCCTACCTGGCTGCCACCTGGTGCCCTGTGCTGCTCTTTTGCAAAACTGCCTCATACTTTGTGCCAAAAAAGGGCACACTGGCAGCTCAGTAGAAGAGCAATTCAGCTACAGGCAGTCAGCTAGCCAGTAGTAACCTAAATACTCAATTGGTGAAGAACCCTGCAAGTCAAGTTTCCCTAAGGCTTTGGGGGGTCTTAGGATCAAATCTTCATAGCGTCATATTATTTAGATAATAGCGAAACATATCAAAAAATACCCTTCCTGTTGCCTTGTATATTTAAATATGAGGAGATGTGTGTTTTAAAACACAGAGCATTCTCTTATTTTGTTTGTTACAGACCTGAACACCTTATCCAATGGCTTACTTCAGCCAGAAACCCAGGAAGGAGAAAAAGTCCAAACAACTACCGATGGTAAACTATATGTTCCAGAATATTATAGTTTCTACAAAATTTTCCTTGTTGATAACATCTGAAGGCGGGATCTCTTTATGCAGAAGCAGGTTGAAAAACAAAACCAATGCAAATGTGACATTCGCAGACAAGAGGGCAAAGCTTCTTCTGTGAAATCCTGGTCCCACTGAAGTCAATGAGGCTAGGATTTCACCTTTTATGTTTAATAGTTTGTAGCCATGTAGACCAACAAACTATTAAAAATCTTCCTTTGTTGTCCAAAATACTCACATTCAGGTTATACTGAACAATGGTATTCACAGGTAAAAAGAAGTATTTCAGAGCCCCAAGCTGCCACCTCCTCAGGAGGTCAGATATAGTAAATGACAACTCCTGTGTAAGAATATATATAAGCAAGAGGGATAGTTAAGGTTGAGCTTTCTTTGTCTTTTCTCTGTGGAAGATTTATGTACCCAGGCATGACTGTAGTAAAGGTAGAACATTTTGGTCCTTTCATTTTGTTTATTACAGAACCTGAAGCTCCACCCGATGGGTTACTTCAGTCAGAGATGCTGGAAGAAGAAAAAGTCCAAGTGCCCATAGATGGTATGCCAAGATGCCTAAATATAATTTTTTTAATTGTTGATAACGTTCAAATTGTAGCTCTAACAGCTTTTGACAAACCTGGATACAAATTCTCAACTTTTCACAGGGGGCCAGAAACAAAACAGTGGAAAACTTTTGTAAGTAAACAGGATAGCAAAATACCAGGTCTAAATAGTTTATTCAATCACTGAACCGGTTGGTTTAATTTAAAACAGAATATAAAGATTTATCCATTCAGTTAATGGAAAGTGTAACATAAACAAGAAAAGCAGGTGTTAAAAGCTTCTCAGTGGGGATTGTTGGTAGCTGAGCACTTTTGAAAGTCTGGCCACATCGTTTAGGTGCCTATCTGGGAGATGAGCTCTTTGGAAAACCTGGCCAATGAATTTTACTTGCCCCCTAAGGGAATGTCTACGCAGAAGTTGGGAGATGTGATTCACAGCTCAGGTAGACATACATGTACTGGCTACTTTAACATGGAAATTTCAACAGAGGGCTTGATCTGGATCCTACAGACCATCAGAAAACAGAACAAATAGGGAGAAACTCCAAAAAAAGAGAACGTCTTGTAAACCTAAAATATTTTAAATCTGTTTTTACAGATCCTGAAACTTCATCTGAGGGCTTAAATCAATCAGAGACCAGTCTGAGCAATGCAGAAGACAATGAAAACCCTTAAATAATTTCTGATCAAGTAAACTACAGCAAGGGATATGCTATTGTACTTGGAACATATTACTTCTGTGATCTGACAGAGACAGACTCATGGCTTTGAACCTTTACAGGTTTTCTTTTGTTTTAAGAATGTATAGGAACTGGCACATTTGAAAAAAAAAACCCACCACACACACACACACCTCATGGTAATTGATTCTATAAGGCTGCAAATTTAAACACAAATTCAATAAATGAAAATGTTAAAATTATTTTATGAATAAGTAATTCACATTGCATGTGCTGTATATTAAAGTAAATATTTAACAGCCTAAGCAAAAATCTTAGGCCAAAATTTTCAAAAACGAGAGTCTAACTTTAAGCATCCCTTTTTTAAAATGCTGTTTTTCTTTTATTTGTTTTCTGATACCTGTATGTTTGAATTAGTAATATTAATATTCTATTAAAATAATAAATTAAAATGATTCCAACGTAGCATTAATGTTACATATTTAAAGTGTAGTTTTACTCTGAAAAGTGACAGTTAAAAATGGCATCTCTTTGCTCAGCAAATAAGACTCTATATGCACAACAGTAATGTATTTTCTCAGTTTAGTAACAAAAATATTCTTAGCTTTACAGAGCCACCAGAACTAAGATGGAATAGAATCTGCATCTTAGTCAATCTTGCACAGCCTCAGCAGATTGTTTACCGAGTTCCAGTTGTTTACACCTGTGCAAACCCATTGAAGAAAATGTTGCACAGATAAAGCTGAGTGCCAGAAACTTTATCAAAGATGCTGACACAGGATTGAAAAAGCGCAAATTGATCCTCAGACTCCAGAATGAGGTGGTAGTTAGGAAACAAATCTTTTACTTATGTACTGAGCACATTTGACACAAAAATTAGTAATACAACGAACATGGAAGCCATGATATCAACTTTGCAAAGTCACTTTTCAGACTAGAATTTCACATAGAACAGAAAAGAATCAAAGAATGAAAAAAAGTATTGAGGCTGTTAAGCAAGAATTGTCTTGGTATTTTTTTAAATTTGTGCTGGAGATGTCAAGATACAATAAAGAAAAGCACCTTCGCTGGACACTGTAGAGTTGCACTCTTGTGCTTTTTTTTTTTTTGCAGCTTCGTAGGTTTTAAACTCACCCTCTCCTTAGGTGCACACAGCTGAAAGGACCTTTATAGCTACATCTAGACAGATGCACTAACATGGCTTCAGTACCTGGGGAGCATTAGTGGAGGCCAGTTAGCACTGCTGGCAGCACTTTTGGTCCTAAGGGAGTCATGTCTGGGCAAGGTCATGGAATCAATAGGAATACTCATGTGAGTAAGGGTTGCAGGATCTGGCACTTGATAAATGAATGAAATCAAAGGGTTATAATGGAACTTTTATGCAATTTATAGGAAATTCAGACTGGTTTTGCATATCCAAAGAATCATTTGAAAGGTCTACAAAGCCTTAATCTCTACAAAGTTTGCTCAACCCCAGGTAATACGCAAAATACATTTTCAAGGGTTATTACTGTCACTTACTAGAGAGGAGATACTAAGGGAAAAATTCCATCCATATTTATTACATAAGATAAATGTAGTGGTGCCAGGACCACTCCCTTTACAGAAGGAACAGATTTGAACGAAATGTTACTGAGAGGTGTTCTCTGCTGCTTATGGACCAACACACAGCTCCCTTTATAGTCAATGAAAGTTTTGCCAGGGTAAGTACCTCAGGATTTGGCCTTAATTTCTTGACGCAGCCACTGAAAGCGTTTTCTTTCTGAATGTAAATTCTGTGTAGCACACTCTAATTACCACAGCAGAAGTACATTTTGCTCTCAAGATTGGCTCTAGCAAATATAAGCAATAATAAAATGGGAGGCTTAATAGACAGTCAACTCTGTGTGATCAGCCAAGCTGTGGTTCTTGACATCCCTGATTCAGTTACAGGACTACAGTGTTATGGTCAGGGCAAGAATTCACTTTAATCACAAAAGATCATTTCATTGCTTCTTAGTGCTTCATCTTAAAAGGAAGAAAAAATATCAACTTTTCTTTCATTTTTTCCTCCATTCATTATTTCATTCATTCTGTTAGTTTCAAATGGCACAACTCATATGCTGAAAGATAAGCAGATGCTTAAGTCCTTGCCCAAATCAGAGTGTTGGCTAGCTGCAGTAAACCTTTTCATATGCACTCAGTGAAAGCTGGTTGTACACTTATATTGGGAACTCCTTTCTTTTGTTAGTCTACATCTTTTAATAGACAATCTTAAAAATAAATTAAATGCCACTGTGCATTCTTAATTCCTTTTGCTGCAAAGTTTGGAAACAAGATACACATTTTTGCTGTTATCTGCAAGAAATAAACAGTGTTTGCATAAACTCATTTCTGTTCAAATGGAAGCTCCATTTGACAGGTGAGGAAACTAAGTGGAGTTCTTTGGTTCTCTGCCAATTGAGATGGACCAAATGGGGAAAGGGAGTCTTGTGGGTTAAAAGAAAGGGAGCTTATGAGAAGAGTGCTCAGGTAGCCCAAAGAAAGATGGGAGATTGGGTATTGGGTAGGATTTGGAAATGGAGGTTGTGTGTTTTACAGAAGGAACAGCACAAATGGGAATAGTGTCATGGAGGCAGCAAGTGAGGGACTCCTAAGTTTCTTATGGGGGCAAGTGTCTCCCTGGCAGAGTTCATACTGGAATCAAGAGTCTCCTGGGTGTCTTAGGGAAATCATGTAGGAATCAAATGATTCATGGGGCAAGGGTGCATCACTGGAGACACATATTTAAGGGAATATATGTGGCTCTACTCAAAACCAGTTTGTCACATTTTATTCACACTTTGTAATTATGTTCTCCTTGGCCTTCAGAGTATTTCTACCAATTTTTAGACCAGACCAATTTTCTAAGCTTAAATTAGAGGGTAGTTAAAATCTGACATTGTAACAGCCTCGTTGTAAGATATTTGTTTATATGTTCTCAGATTTAGTATCTTTTAAGCCATAAATAATTTCCAGTACCTACTTTATGAGCTATTATTTAATGCTACATGTGCAGGGGATGTGTAGAGTTTATGAGTTCTGATATAATGCCTGTCAGATTAACTGGAAAAGCTTAATTTTAAAACTTCTTTAAATAAATGAATTTATCTTGCCAATTTTAGCACATGCATTGCACATACTGTACCATTTAATTACTGTAAAACATGTAAGCTTTCTGGTTACACTAAGACAGCTTTACCTAGGGGGTTACATTACCAATTTGACTTATTACTGTCCCTGTTTGAGTTGTCAAACTAGTTGATTGTCACAGGACACTGCTTCCTGCCTGAGAGAGAATGACTTCCTCCAGTGTCCATAGCAACATCATGTTTCTCAGCAACCAGGAGAGGCTTGTTTGTGTTCCCCCCTTCTAGAACTATTACCTCGCAGTATAAGAAAAATGGCCCTTTGAAACAGTGATCAAGGAAGTTCTGTATTTAATTATCCAGAATATTTATTAATTACTCTTCTGTGTTTTGACTGCTGAGACAATGTACGATGTCTTGAGCTGAGCCTTTCCTGTGTATTACCATGAACAGCATTCATTTAAAAGCAAAATCGTTTAGAATTGTGTCTTGAAATCATCTTTTAACTACTGTACAACTACTGAACTGCTTCCACAATACCTTGTGACTTCCAGGCCTTTAGTAGGTACTAGAGAAAGGTAAGAACCATTACTGTATTTGAGAATAGATTGTATTTACAATTTCAGCATGAGAATAATTCTCTTCTCTTTCCAACACCCCCCAAATATATATATGAAATATATATATGAAAATGTTTTATATTGCTATGGCTTCTTCAGGGTATTTAAGTACAGAGCACCCTGAATATCTCACCTGACTCAGTTTTGCCTGACTAAAGACTGCAAGGTTGGGCCTGTTGATCTACTGTAGATATCTTTGCCTTCCAGAATCTTAGCTAGCCTATTTAAAAAAAAAAAAAAAAACGATGCAAGACCTGATTCTGCAAACATTCTTGCAAACAAGTAACTTTAATGCATGTGACTATTCCTGCTAGCTTCAGTGGAACTACTCATGTGAGTAATGTTACTTATACCTTGCACTTCTATTGTTACTTGTGTTTGCAGGATTAATCCCTCAGGTTGTAGGAGTTATGTCCTGTGTATTCATGATTTATCTTATAATAGTACTACATTGTTCGGTTAAGGCCTATTTAATTATTAAATAAAGCATTTAGACTTATTGTTACTGACCTGCTGTACTGTGCATTAAGAATAGTACATCAGATCCCACTGAAATTGCTAAGAGGTGTTAATGCAACAATTAGTTGTTACCTGGATAAATATTACTTTTACCTTTCTATCTTGCTTACTTTACATATAGAATAGATATTAAACCTGGGCCAAATCCTGTTCACCTCATGAGTAGTCCCCATGAAAGGCAATCACGATTTAGTTACCTCCTTCTTTAACACACAAAAGTTTATACGTTCATAATGCGTGTGAGTGTAATAATGCCTTTAAAACGCTTTGAGCCAAATGCATTGCCGATGCACATGGATGCAACTCCACTGATATCTGAGGTCTTAATCCTGCAAGATGCTGAGCACTCTAGTCCAACCCAGCAAAACACATGATCATGTGTTTCACTTTAAGCACTTGAATAGTCCCATTTACTTCAACAGTATAACAGCTATACTTAACTTTTGGGATATGCATAAATGTTTTGGTGGATCAGACTAAAATGTTCAACATTCTGCAACATCAAGCCTTAACAGATTTGCACTCATTGCTTAACTTCACTGAAGTCAGTGGAACTGTTACCATTCATGTTAACACCGAGTTAGCCCCATGTACCTTTATACACAATGTCACATCTTGCTTTATTTTGTATACCTTTGTCAGGAAAACAAGGTAAGAGATATTTCATGTAGCAGGCTGTGTCTATATAAGTCTATGTCTTATAAGAAAAA
Source organism: Chelonoidis abingdonii (assembly GCF_003597395.2). Taxonomy (NCBI): domain Eukaryota; kingdom Metazoa; phylum Chordata; order Testudines; family Testudinidae; genus Chelonoidis; species Chelonoidis abingdonii. The sequence goes on from NC_133778.1 coordinate 16,918,247, forward strand.
TGAGGCAGCCTTTAGGTAACTGCACCTTTAATAACAATGTATGCCCTGATGCACTGGCATGGAACCCTGCTGTTCTGGGGTCCCACTGATTTCCCTGGGACTGCACTAGTACATCAATACGCACCTCTGCCCCAATCCTAGGAGGACTTCAGTAAGCAAAGTTATACACCTACTTAAATACTTTAAGGAAAGGGGCTATTAGAGCTAATGGAGAATCAGGCCCATAAACTGTGATAAGGAAGAAAGTAATGGAATAAGGAGAATTTTTAAAAAGTGATATTCCTTTCAAAGCAAGAGTTTTGAAAGAGACTATAAATGAAGAAACAAAAGTAACTGTAGGTTCCTCTATTTAAAATATTAATATGGGAGTAAGATTGGGACCCAGAGTCACAGTTTTCACACAATAAAATGGTAATCAATACATCTATAATAGACATAATTTTTCAGACCCACTAATAAGTATAGTTCATTGAATTTCTATGCTGTGGAATTGGCATATGTACTATCATGTTTATTTGATAAGTAGTGGTCAATGGCTATGAATAGAAAAATACAGTATGATGCAAGTTTGGATAAGTTCAGCTTTAATGTCATATTTATTATTAATGTGTCAAACCATTTCCAACTCTGACTAGGTTACTAATTTCTTGTTCAATTGAACATCAAGAATTTTAACTAAGCCATACATAATGCTTTTGTCAAGTATCAGAGGGGTAGCCGTGTTAGTCTGGATCTGTAAAAGCAGCAGAGAATCCTGTGGCACCTTATAGACTAACAGACGTTTTGGAGCGTGAGCTTTCGTGGGTGAATACCCAC
>NC_133778.1:16921534-17005363 GCF_003597395.2 Chelonoidis abingdonii
TGCTTGCTAGCATATATATACCTGCCCCTGGAAATTTCCACTACCTGCGTCTGACGAAGTGGGTATTCACCCACGAAAGCTCACTCTCCAAAACGTCTGTTAGTCTATAAGGTGCCACAGGATTCTCTGCTGATAATGCTTTTGGAACCTCATAACTGTTCCATTATGCCCTATGTTGCTAAAGGTGAGTGCATAACTAGAAGATGAACGTCACAGGAATGTTGACATTAGCTAATAACAGAATTTAATTGATTGCATTTCTGACATGTAAGCTGAGAGCAGGGCTTGAAGTCTCCACTGTTCTCAGTGGTATAAGGACTTCTATTTTCCAGAGCAGGGGTGGGTTAGAGAGGTTAGTTGTATGTATGTTTTCCATTCTATGTTTCCATATTCACCTCTGAAAAGAAATAATAGCACCTTAGTTAAAGAATCTTACTCCACTTGGAACAGTCTAAAAAGTTGAATTATTAAAGGAAGTGCAATTATTAAGTGGCTAGCAGACATCAAAACATGCTTTCTTCTCTGGTATTATTTACTCTTGAGTGGGTGGTAATGTTGTACATGCACATTGGATCACTGAATAGCAAAGGATCCCTTCCTACCACATACCTGCATTTAAATTCCATTAGTCCCGATTCTCCTCTCACACCAATTTACAATTACTCTTGTTTCACACTGCCTAGGAGAGGGGAGTCAGGCCCATTGACTTCAATTTAATAGAATTTAGGCACATTGAACTGCACCATAGGGGAGCCCATTTTAAAGTAAAAACTTATTTTATGTAATTTTTATTTAATTTCATCTTGTAAATATACCCAGTAAATGATGCAGATTAAGAAGTCCAGTTTAAAGAGCTTGTACATATCCTGGCTGGGAGTTGGGATTTAATACCATGGTTTGTTTGGTTACAGGAAGTTCAGTGGCATCTGCCCATTCTAAGCCTCTCTGTTATGGATCCAGACCAGCAAGGTAAGTTCTGTTGTCAAGTGCTTCCCACATTTCACAAGAGAATTCCCAGTGTCCAAACTAGTGAACTTACCTGGAGTTGTTCCATCTTCAGAATCTTTGTTATAATGCAGGAGACAAGATTGAATGCTATGGCAGATCAGCCTGTTGCTTTAGATCATGGAGCTGGAAGAAGGATTTCCTGGTTGAGTTATTCTTACAGTGCTCCCTGTATTATATATAAAATAGTATCTGTTCTCCTATCTCATCTGCCATTCAAGTCAGTAAGATACAAAATTATCTGGATAATTAGATGTGAGGTGTAAGGAAACAAGGACGAAAATATACAGCTTAAAACAATTTCATCCTAGGACTACCTCAAGAGGTCATCTAGTCCAGTCCCTTGCACTCATGGCAGGACTAACTATTATCTAATCCATTCCTGACAGGTGTTTGCCTAACCTGCTATTAAAAACCTCCAATGATGGAGATTTCACAACCTCCCTAAGCAATTTATTCCAGTGCTTAACCATCCTGACAGGAAGTTTTTCCTAATGTCCTGCCTAAACTGCCCTTGCTGCAATTTAAGACCATTGCTTCTTGTCCTATCCTCAGAGTTTAAGGAGAATAATGTTTCTCCCTTCTCTTTGTAACAAACTGGTATACTTGAAAACTGTTATGTCCCCTCTCATTAATGCAAGTTAATCAGCAAACTATTATAAAAGCAAGAGTTTTATATCAAGGACCATCAAATACTTGGCCTATGATATTTTCATGAGTTTTAAATGTGAGGGCTAGCGGCAGCATCTTGGCCAACCTAGTCTAATTGAAGTTCAGGAGGTCCTCAGCTCAGCTTCTGCTGTCTGGTGTAGCCCCAAACTGAATACAATGTATTAATAAACCCTTTTGTTCACTAATAACATGGAGAGAAAGTCTACTATAATATTGGTGCTCTGTGTGCTATTTTTCCTCTTGTTGGTTTTGATTCTCAGGCTCTAAAACCCTCCCAACTATAAATTAATGACTCCCGAGTTGTGTTTTTTTTAAAAACCTAGTGGTCTTGGGTACAATTCACCCTGTGCAGAGAGTCAGCACAAGGTCTAGCACCACTTAAGGACCATTTAAGCCTTGGACCTGCTCAAGGCCTATGCCCCAGTTAAGTTCCATGAAAGAAGTCCATATAGGGAGGATGTGGCATTCTGGGGTGCATAGGCCTCCTGCTGGTTCTCTGCATGGGTGACTTTCACCCCACTTTGAAATTAGATATTTAGTTTGTATCTTGTAAAGTGTCTTCTCATCAATAGTAATTCTGATTGATATGTAACTTGGGCTAATACCTTCTTTGCTTGGACACCTTGCGGATTAGTTTTGGAAATATTAGTTGATTGGTACAGAAAGTCCTACAATATGAGCAGTCGGTAACCTAATGTTTGTTAAGGATTGACTTAAAAGTAAAAAATATGGTGAATTGTTTCCAAAGCAGACCTCTAGCAGATGGCTACCAGTGCCCACTGCAAGTGAGCCTAAAAATGTCAGATGATAGCATGAAATTCCCTCATCTCAGAGAATCTTATTCATGGAAGAATTTCCTGTTGTGTTACATGATACCTTACAGTCATGTTTTTTGTTCTCCTTCTGTAAAACAGACTTGGGACCTGATCCAAAGCCTATTAAAATCTGTAGGAATCTTTCAATCGGTTTTAATGTGCTTTGGATCAGGCCCTTGAAGAAAAAAAATAACTAGTTCTACAAGCCAGTAAAACCAAACTCGTTTTCCATATTGCATTACTTGCTACAGTGCACTATGCTGCATAACTTCTCCAAACAGCAGACGGCAACATAACCTGACAAAAGCAAGACTGGACAGATGGCATAGCAGACACAGGTTTAATTCTATACCATAGGAAGCAACTGAGAACCAGCAGAGTCCATAATTTGCTGACTATTAGCATTAGACTGGTATATATGTGAGGAATCACAAATTGGTCCGTTTCCACAGGAAACAAGTGGAGAGTTTTGTGACTTATTTCCGCTCATTTATGCATATTTGCAGTTTATCTACACCCTTCATCATCTGTAAGTATTTGCCTCCTATTTGAACTGCAGGGATATATATATAGCTCACCAGGAGAAAGGAACAAGCTAATAAGTCCTTTGATAGCTTCTAAAGATACTATATATAAGCATTTTTTTTAAATACAGAATTTGCATGTATGTCTGTAAAGCACAAGGAATATTTTTGGCACCATATAAACAACAGGTCAAGTCATGAAGCCCCTTACTCAGTTTCTACTCAAATGCCCATTGACTTGAACAGAGTCAAAGGAGTGAGTAGAAGTAGTAACGGCACAGGATTTAACCCAAGAACTTCAGTGAGATTGCTGAAAAATTGTTTGTTTCTAACAGAGCTCCAGATGTAAGACCCAAGCATTTTTTTCACAATATGAAGTACAACTGGTTGAGAAATTGTTTTTCCCTGCAAAAGACTACAAAAATTAAATTGTTTTGGTTTTCATTCATTTTCCTTCAAAGTTTTAGATTTTTGTTGAAGCCAAGTTGTTGGGGGGGGAGGTTGTTTTTTTTTTAAAGTCTGCAAAAGTTTCCATTTTGTTGTAAACCTATTTTCTACCAAAAAACTATTTCAGTGGACATTTTTGTCCAGCTGTAGTATAGCGTGACCGCTGTCATTCTGTAGTACCTCCCCAAAATGGCATCCTCCTGTCTTGTGGCTCTAGTGAAGGACAGGCTATTCCCTCTAGCATTATTTATGGAGAGGGTCTAAAATAGTGATCAAACTACTAGGCTGGTCTGTCTTTGAAAGATTCACATCGGGAGAGCACTGTGTTTTTCTGTACCATGTGTACTCTGTACTGTAAAAACAACACTTGGGTCCTACAGTTCTGGAACAGAAACCTATTAACTCCTCTGGGCATTGGCTCTGTTTATGATGCAGAGTAAGGATGAGCACTGTGCATATCTTTTGCCAAGTTAATAATGAAACAATATTTCTAAAAACAGTGCCCTTTCTTTATCAATGCAGAGATGCTATTTATATAAGAGCTTGTTCAGTTACCCTCACACCCAGCAGGACTATAGTGTTCCATGCACTGTGCAAATTCTATGTTAAGACAAACAGCTGTGGCCCTCTTAGAATCAAACAATTTTTCAGCTTTAATGCTTCACCTTGACTATCTCACTGAAGTTCCTGGGTTAAATCCTGTCTCCTTAGTCAGTTTTTACTCATTAATTGTAATTGAGTCCAGACTGGAATCAGGTGTGAACTGGACAGTTTGAGAAACCCTGGTCTCAGAGGTCAGGTCTTTGAAGATTCCTTTCATGTTTTTTCATGTTCTCTTAAGTGTTCCACCATCCCTTTCCTTCATATCATAGATTATTTTATACTAGTTAATTTATATTTGTTTTCTTTTACAGAAGCTCTAAATGACATTCAGAATTCTGTCTATAGAACAGCCCTGAAACTACATTCAGTGCAAACCCTGTGCCAGTGTAAGTAGCTCCCTGTGGGAGGCGAATCTGGAAGAGTGCTGGCTCTGAGTTGCAATCATAAATAATACTACTTGCTCTTCTCTAATGCTTTCCATCTGATGATTTCAAAGATTATAAACGTTAATGAATTAATAAATAATACTTCATATTTAGCTTCCTTTGAGATTATTTATTAACTTCCTTTGAAATTCTCAGTCGAAAGACACTAAATATCATTATTCCCATTTTACTGATTGAGAAACTGAAGCTCAAAGGGGTGATATGTCTTGCCCAAAATGACAGTTTAATCAGTTAGCTGGGAGTAGAGCTCAGATTCTACCTGCTCTAACAACTAAATGATTTCCCAGAGCCTCACAACACAGATATGACATGGATAAGTATCATTATCTCCATTTGTATTATAAAATAAGTACATATAGAACGGCTCAAAGTATTTTCAACAGCAAAAAAAAAGTGGAGTTTCATTTGAAACAAGATTTTCTGTAGAAAATTTTGATTTGATTAAACATTTTGTTTGAAAAAATTTCAAAAGGAATGAGAAGATTGAAAATTTCTTTTAAAACAGCAGGAAAATACCCATTTTTCCCCTCACTTTTTTCCTTCTGTATTGGAAAAGCTAAAAATAAATATTTAATTTTTTTCCAATGTAGAATAAAATAAGGAGTAAGAGGAAGTGGAGAAAAACTGAAACCTAATTTTTCCTTTCACTCTCCCACTGGATTGGGGCTCCAACTCTGCAAACTACAATGTCACCCTCTATGCTAAACCAGATGGTAACATAACCCCAAATACACTGGCAAGTACTATTTGTGGAAAGGGGGTAAGAGGCTGGTCACTCAGTAGCTACTTAACACAGAGCATCATAATCATCTCAGCTCTCTAATGGAAAGAGTGGTGAAGGTTGAGGAGCACAGTCTGTGCTATTACAGAAAAAGCAGATCTGCTATAATGGCCATAGTAGGTAGTTCACTGCATCCCTGAAATTCAAAAAAACCTCTCCCTTTAATAGATCTTCATAAACAGTTCTACTCACTGCCTTAGCATGGCACTGCAGGAATCTTTGCCGCTGACTGCCCCTGTTGACCACCAATTTGGTCCTATGGTGGATCATTTCAGTCCACAACTTGCCCTCTAAGTCACATTTAATCCAGATGTCTTCTAGAGTAACAGAAGGCCAGCTAGAAGTCTACATGTTCCAACAAGAGATCCTTTCAGCCCACTGGGGCTACTCCTAAATCCATCATCTGGGCTCAAACCTGAACCCCACTCTGGAGTCAATAGTCCTTGTGATGGAGTTTGTACATCCTTTTCCCAGCTGGTAGGGGAACTCCAATTTCTTCCCCTTCCTCCACTGTGGTTTCCAGCCCAGTGACCTTTTGTTGAGCAGCTAGGTTTTCTCCTTTAGATCTGTTTCCCTAGGCGACTTCTTACCTCCACGTCCTAATAGCTTATGGATAATACAGCCTCTCCTCTGGCTCTGAAGCTTCTCCCAAGGTACACGCAGTTCTTTGTTCCTACCTTGGAATACCAATCGACAAGGCTGCCTCCCTGGACCTTTTTCCTTTTCCAGCTCCTAATTCAGGACTAATTCTGTCTCCAGGGCCTGCTCAGTCTGTCTTCACCAGGTTCTTCCCAGAGATCAAGAACTCCCCTTTCTCCTGGACTTCCTCCTGTGTCTGTCTCTCCCTTCTCTAGGTAATCTCCCTGACCCTTCCAAAGCTGGGATCTCTATTTGTAATGGAGTTCAGATCACTATTTGCTTGGGGTTAACTGCTAAATCATAGGCTAGATTGAATCCAGCTCGCCTTAGAGGGCCAGCCAGCCTGAGACAGTAGAGCTTTTAAAAAAGTGTTTGCAAAATAAGCAATCTTTGCATTATTATTACAATGTATTACATTGCTAACATAGCGTAAAAGTTGCCAGCAATTATGGAACTCCATATATGTTATTAATTGTCAAAATCTGATGTGTCACTTAGGAATGGATTTATTGGAAATAAACATAGATCATCAAAAAAGAATGGGTGATTTGCAAACAGTATTATTAATGCTATTAACATTAACAACAACAAAATAAATTAGACTATAGAGGATCTATTCAGCACTGCTTATCCAGGCAAAATTCTCACTGAAGTCAGTGGGACTTTTGTCTTAGTAAGGTGGTACTGAGTAGAGTTCTGGGCATATGGAATTTGTTGTCTTTGTGTCACTTTCAGCGAGGTGAATGCTGGAGCATCCTCACTTGAAACAGTCTGTTCCTGAGGAGGTACAAAAATAGCAGTCATTGCCTTTGAGGCAAAAGGCAACATGGAGAGGAAGATTAGCCTTGTGTTATGGCACTAGCCTGGGCTACAGGAAATCTGGGTTCAGGTCCTAGTTCTGTCACAGACTTTCTGTGTCTTGGTGAGCCATTGGAGTGGAGGGGGCTTCAAAATACTTATGTCACTTGAAAATCAATAGACCCTCTGTTCCTAAACCACTTAGGTGTTTTCAAAATACCAGCTTTAATCTCTCTATGTCTCAGTTCCCTTTTCCTAAGAGGGAGATAATAATACTTTTTTTCTCCTATCCTTATCCATCTAGATTGTGAACTCTTAGCAGCAAGGACTGTCTCATGGTATGCATGTACTATACCTCGCACTATGGGGCCCTGATCTCAGCTGGAGCCCATTGCATCTACTGTAATAATAAATAATAATCAAAACCAAATTAAGGCTTGGATTTAGTAAAGTAAAATATCCCATAAATATCTTTATAGGGGGACAGACTAGACTATCACAGGGGTCCCTTTGAGCCTTATAATCTATGAAAAAAATCTTTTCAGACTCTGGAGCATATGTAAAAATTATCACAGAATCATGACTTTCTAGATGATTTCAGATCATATGTCCAGTTGGTTCAGTGGATGTTCCCATTTTGGAATCTATTCTCTGATCAATGTGCACACAGGGCATGCTCATATTAATGGTCTCAGTTGTTGAGCAAACTCCAAGGGTATACTCCTGCTGTTCACTTTGGTTTTGTTCATCTCGTCTCCCTTTCCAGTCACTTTCCACGCACTTTTTCCTCTACTTGGATACAGTTAGTTCTGTGCTCTAGCTCACGGTCTTTTGGATGTGATCTTAAAAAAATCAGAGTTCTGTCTGCACTCTGTGGACATTAACTATCCCATGGCACTTTTTTATAATAGGGCAGTTACCAAGGTGTTCTTGGCCAAACCATTTCCCACGCTATTTCATTCTAGCAGACATTGTATGGAAACCTACAGTGAAGGGCAAGGAAACCTGAAGTCCCATTTAAGCCTTATTTTGAGGTTGTAAGTGGTGCACAAGCTTTGTGTTATCTCTCTGCACAGGGGTGAATTGCATCCCACATACAAAAGTTACATGTATAGTTTGGATAAACAATTGCTCCTGCACTTTTCCTGTATCACCATTTTAAAATCAGGCCCATGAAAGCTCAGTTGATCTTTTCCTTCTTTGGACTTTCAGAAAATTAGCTGAATGTGAAAATCCAGCACAAGAGCCCTTGCAGGGTATTTCCCCATTCAGTTTTATACCTAGTATTGTAAGAGGCTTTGCTTTCCTGACAGGTCTTAGTCATGTATTTTCAATTAAGAAATGTTCTGCCTCCATTTACAATAAAGATATAGGGATTGATTAATTTCTCCCATTGTTTTCCCACAGTGGATTTGACTGATGTCTCCCTGATTCAGCACATCCTGCCGAGCCACCAGTGTCAGAGGGAGAAGCAGAGCTCCCTGACAACACAGCAGCTATCGCAGTTGCTAAAGGAGCTATTCCAGAATTCTAGATTAGATAAACCAGGCCAGGTAGATCCACAAGCCCCTGAGCTCACCCAGAACCTGCTAACTTCCATGTATGACAGGTGAGAGCAAGTGCACCAGTGACTTCATCATCACTATAGTAACACCCATTTCCATCTCCTCCTGCTTTTACATGCCATTTCAGTGAGAAAGTCCCCACCCTCACTCAGAAGGTGTGTGTTAGTTAAATTATACATAGTCAAAGGGGTTCAGTTTCAGATCTGGATTAAGTTTAGGCTAAGTTTGAGGTTCAGGTCAAAGCTCAAATCAGGGCTAGGGTTCAGATTGGACAGCACCAAAATCTTGCAGACTTGTTCTCATGAGTGTTCAGGCCAATTTGGTGGAAATCTCACAACTATGCTGCTTTTGCAAAATTTATGCCATTTTGAATCAACCCCCTTGATGGCAATCTCAGCCAAGGGGCTAGGGACCAAAAGTGCAGGGAAAGTGAATTGCTTCTTCAACCTTAGAAGCAGTGCTTCCAGGTGAGGGTTGAGGCATGTTGGCAGAGCAGTGCAGGGAAGCTTGCACAATGGCTTCCCATTCTGCAGCTATTCAGTCTGATAGAATAATTCAGTCTCCAGATTTGGTGAAGCTTCACCCACCAATCCCAGTTATCAAATAGAATGAGCACTAAGTTCACAAACAACAGCAACAAAAATGGGAAATATACAAGTGGGTTTTGTTGGTAAGAACAAGACCTGGAGAAGCTTTGTTGTTGTGTGAACAATCTCACTCATGCTACAAAGAGCAGTAATTATGTACAACAATGGTTGAATCTATGGTGGCTTTCCATGCCCTGAAAAAATATAGTGGTAGATTACATGGCATGAACTGTGAATGCTCTGTGCAGCTCTGACCAGAGAAACCAAGGGATGGTGAATTGGAAAGGTGTATGAACCTGATTTGCTGTTGAACAATGCAGAGGATAAACCCCATCACTGAAAAAAAATGCCCAAACTGCAGGGGGACAAGCAGAGAGAGTGTGCGCTGACAGCAGCGGCCCATTAGGTAGTGAAAGGGTGGTGCTGACAGCTGGGTTTTTGCTAACAAGGAAGTCACAAAGATGAACTAGCTTTAATCATGGTGGGAAATTTTTGCAAAATCTCACTAGTGAACACAAGACTTATCACACAGTTTTGCCAAAATTCATTTGAACCCTACTCAGTTGTTCAGTTTGACCCCCTGCTAACACCTGCATTACTATCCATCATTCTCCAGTTTAAAAAGTTTGTCATCCATTCATAAGCAGAATCAAGAAAAAAGTTTAGTTGATTGTTTAATTTATTCACAGTGGATGGAACTTACCCCACACAAAGAGCCAGAACAAAACCTTTGAGCCACTTAAGCCCTCCAAAGCAGAACTTAAGTGATTCATTGTCCTTTTACAATCCCCCTTGAATTTCCCATAATGAATAAGTTGATCTGCTCTTTGCAATTCCATGTGATAAACAGCTTACAGAAATAACTTGAAGGTTAAATATAAATTAGTGCATTTGAGAACAAAACAAGAAATATCAGGAGTATTTTCTAAGCTTCATACTCTAAGTACATACAACCCAAAGGAAATTGCATAGAAGAATCTCCATTACAGGACTGACTTGGTCCCTTTTTGCAAGCCATTTTCTGTCTTCCCAAGGCTGGGCATCAGTGTCCTTTTGCTGGATATTTGATTTTGCAAGTGACTTTCTTGCCATGCATGCACTGTAGGAAAAGCTTCACATGTCATTTTGTTTTCTTCCAGTGATCGTTTTACTTCCATCTATCGTTTTTTCCACTATCTGAAACTAAAACATTTTTTCCTAAGTTGGACACACCAGAACTTTTGTGTATTCATGTGTTAGTTTACTTGTATGCCTGCTGAGAATATCACAAAGGCTTTTCTGTGGACAGTAGAAGTCCAAGCGTGATTTCACTGGTATCTTTTCTGCACATTTCATCAGAGAGCAGCGTCTGGTGAACATTCTGTTTACATCTTCACCTTTTTCCCAGCTGATTGATCTTAGTTTGGTCTCAGTGCACTGCTGGTGACTCAGCCCACTAGTCCATTCAGTTTAAGTGAATTTCTGATCATCTGTAGTTTCCTTTCCAATAGTACAGCACAATTTTATTCTTCCCTTTAAACCTCTTGCCACTGATGTTCTGAAGAGAATGGTAAGTTTCCAAGCAAAGAAACCCTTGTTTGACAAACTCCCACCAAGGTATATATTACTGCTATATCTCAATCCTTCCCGTAATAAAATAAGATTTATGGATACTTCTGAAGATGATTTTGATGCACCATCATAATTAAAATTCTTTAAAGTGCTACCCTATTCTAAAAAGTGACTCTGCTAAAATAGCATTGCAGTGTTCCACATCTATGGTCTCTCAGCTTCCAAATCAAATCTTCTGTGTTTTCAGGTTTAAAAAAAAAAAGAAGTTATTAACTGTCCAGCTTGCAAACTGCAGTTGATCTGAAAGTTAAGCTGGGTCCTTTCTGGCCTGCACTTCAACAGTTAGAGCTTAGGCCCTGATCCCACCTATCCGTAAGCCTATCAAAAGTCCCAATGAAGTCAGTGGGATCTGCTCAGTCACTGGAATCTGCCCACACAGAGCCCCCAGCTAGAATGGGGACCAAGTTAATTCTTTTGTTGATACATAAGATATAGTAGAACTCAGCTTTCTCTCCCACAGCTGTACTGGCTCCACAGGAGTCAGAGATAGTAAAAACTTAGGGAGGGAGTTCGGTGACAAAGCAGATCAGAAGCAGGTCTATTGAGTAAGAAAATGCCATTTTATAGGGTACCTTTCAGAATAAAATCACGTTTTAACACAATGTTTCAGATGGGACATAATCTTGTTACAGTTTGTGATATAACAGTGTAAAATCCAAGGCTAAAATCCACTTAGATTGTAATCTTTTTGTGTTTGTACAGAGCCTGGCACAGTGGAGCTCTGGTCCATGACAGCGGCTCCTAGGCACTACCCAATACAAAATGAATACTATATCAAAGCATGTACATATAAAAGGACCTGGATTCTTATGAGGTTGTCTTTCAATTTAACAATGTTTTTTCCACTAGTAGCTTTAGCTTTCACATTCCTAGTTTTATTTTTTATCTTGTTCTAGGACTGGAACAGGTTTTATCAAAGCCAGATCGGCTGCAGCTGCCTTAATTGCTCTCTCAGGAGACGGTCTGCATACTAAATACAAAGGTGGGGAAAACAGACCTTTCCACACTACTTAAGGTACTATGTACTGAGTGTTGACCAAATCTCCAATCTACTTTATTTCTACACAAAAAGAAAACGAGGTCCAAGTATGCACAAATTTAAGTACATGGGACCAAAATTTGTGGCTTTATTGTAGGAAAAAGGTTGATGCAGAAGAGTAATATCCATCCGTGAGTGATTATTATATAGTATCCTTTGTGTAAGCATCTCAGAACAAGTCTCAGATAATACGATGGTAATAGCTTTCTTGATAGTGCTGTATTGATAAGACACCCAACTGTTGCCACGGCAGCTCTTGTTGGAAAGAAATTGGATTGAGAATCTTCAGGCTCTGCCAGGATTATAAAGCTGTCTTCTCTGGTCCTTTGCAGCTTTGTTTCAACTCTATGCTGACCCCAATGAGAGGGGGACCCTGATCACTCGGAGCGCCATGAGGAGCCTGCTGACAGACTTACATCAGGTGATGTCACTGCTACGCCACACATGGAATGGCTAAGTGCAGTAAAGTGGTTGCAAAAGGGCTAACTGGGTTACCCCAAATATTATGGGATGGAGCCTTGCTCCATCCTTCCCTACTTCCTATTTTGTAAGGTGGGAGGCTTTCCCTCACTCTTTTGTGCTACGGGTGAATAAAGCAGCAAGTTCCCAGCCTGCAGCACTTTGAGTAAAGAGTTTGTTTTGTTGAAATGAGCAGTCCCTTTACAAAACTGAAGTCATTGGGGCTCCATGTAAGCACAGGGATCTGCCATGCAGAGCAGTTGTTGGATCAGGACTTCAGTGTCAAATCCTGTTGTCTTCACTCAGTCAAAATTCTCATTCATATCAGTGCCTCTGCAGCTTGAGTTTTGGCTAACTTTATGGTAGCCAGATCCTGTAAGTAGTTTCAAGAGCATGGAATTGCAGCTATGCAGAATCTTGTTGTTGTCAAAAGGGGTTCCAGCTGTTTGCTGGGTCCAAGCCATAGCTACTGAGGATATGTCTACACTATGAAATTAGGTCAAATTTATAGAAGTCATTTTTTTAGAAATCATTTTTATACAGTCAATTGTGCGTGTCCCCACACAAAATGCTCTAAGTGCATTAAGTCGGTGGACTGCATCCACAGTACCAAGGCTAGCATTGACTTCTGGAGCATTGCATTTTGGGTAGCTGTGGGTAGCTATCCCACAGTTCCCGCAGTCTGCTGCCCATTGGAATTCTGGGTTGAGATCCCAGTGCCTGATGGGGCACAAAAAGGTGTCACGGGTGGTTCTGGGTACATGTCATCAGCCCTCACCCGTGAAAGTAACAGCAGACAATTGTTTCACACCTTTTTTCCTGGGTTACCTGAGCAGACGCCATACCACAGCAAGCATGAAGCCCGGTCAGCTCACTATCACCGCATGTCTCCTGGGTGCTGGCAGATGTGGGACTGTGTTGCTACACAGCAGCAACTCATTGACTTTTGGCAGCAGACGGTGCATTACAATTGGTAGCCATCGTGGTCGTATTCCTGGATGCTCTTTTAGCTGACCTCAGTGAGGTCGGTCAGGGGCTCCAGGGCAGACATGGGAGTGACTCAGCCAGGTCATTCCCATCTTCTGGTGAGCAGCCAGGAGACGATGATGGCTAGCAATCGTAATGCAGCATCTTCTGCTGAGCACCCAGGAGATGACGATGGCTAGCAGTCGTACTGCACCGTCTGCTGCCAGCCTAAGATGTAAAAGATAGATGGAGTATATCAAAACAAAAAATTGACCTGATTTGTTTTGTGAAATCAATGGCCTGCTAAATCCAGGGTTTTGAGTTCAGTCCTTGAGGGGGCCATTCTGTGTGACACTTGTTTGTGTTTCTCCTTGATGCAAAGCCATCCCTTTTGCTGATTTTAATTCCCTGTAAGCCATGTCGTCAGTCGCCCCTCCCTCCATCAGAGTAACGGCAGACAATTGTTTCGTGCCTTTTTTCAGCCCAGACACCATAGCACTGGGATCACGGAGCCCGCTCAGATCACTGCGGCAATTATGAACACTGTAAACACCACATGCATTATCCTGGAGTATATGCAGAACCAGAAGCTGCAAAAACAAAACCAGGCGAGGCGGCAATGGCAGCGCGGTGACGAGACCAATGAGGACATAGACATGGACATAGACTTCTCACAAAGAATGGGCTGGGCAATATGCCCCAGCAATGTGCACGTCATGCTGGTGATCTCTGCATGAGCTCTGCATGGTCACCTATGCTGATCAGCTTGCCATGCTGGCCAAACAGGAAATTAAATTCAGAAGTTTGTGGGCCTTTTCCTGTTTACCTGGTCAGTGCATCTGAGTTGAGAGCGCTGTCCAGAGCGGTCACAATGGAGCACTCTGGGATAGCTCCCGGAGGCCAATACTGTTGAACTGCATCCACACTACCCCAAATTCTACCCGGCAAGGCCAATTTCAGTGCTAATCCCCTTGTCGGAGGTGAAGTAAAGAAATCAATTTAAAGAGCCTTTTAAGTAGAAAAAAAGTGCTTCGTCGTGTGGATGGATCCAGGGTTAAATCAAGGTAACGCTGCTAAATTTGACCTAAAATCTTAGCATAGACCAGGCCTTAGATTGTAAGCTCCTTGGGAGAATGAGTTTTGGGGACAAATTGATAAACTAAAAAGTAGTGTCACCAGGACCATATGGTATTCACCCAAGAGTTCTGAAGGAACTCAAATGTGAAATTGCAGAACTACTAATTGTAGTCTGTAACCTATTGTTTAAATTAGCTTCTGTACCAAACAACTGGAGGATAGCTAATGTGACACACATTTTTAAAAATGGCTCCAGAGGTGATCCAGGCAATTACAGGCCAGTAAGCCTGACTTCAGTACTGGGCAAACTGGTTGAAACTATAGTAAAGAACAAAATTGTCAGACACATAGATGAATATAATTTGGGGAAGAGATTTGTTGGGGATATAGTATACTTAGATTTTCAGAAAGCCTTTGACAAGGTCCCTCACTAAAGGCTCTTAAGCAAAGTATGCTGTCATGGGATAAGAGGGAAGGTCCTCTTGTGGATCAGTAACTGGTTAAAAGATAGGAAACAAACAAATGGTCAGGTTTCAAAATGGAGAGAGGTAAATAGTGGTGTCCTCCATAGGTCTGTACTGGGACGAGTCCAATTCCATATATTCATAAATGATCTGGAAAAAGAGGTAAACAATGAGGTGGCAAAATTTGCAAACAATACAAAATTGCTCAAGATAGTTGAGTCCCAGGCCAACTGCGAAGAGCTACAGAAGAGTCTATCAGAACTGGATGACTGGGTAACAAAATGGCAGATGAAATGCAATGTTGATAAATGCAAAGTAATGTATATTGGAAAACATGATCCCAACTATACATATGAAATGATGGGGTCTAAATTGGCTGTTACCATTCAGGAAAGAGATCTTGGAGTCATTGTGGATAGGTCTTTGAAAACATCCACTCAATGTGCAGCAGCAGTCAAAAAAGCAAACATTGTTGGGAATCAGTAAAAAAGGCATAGATAATAAGACAAAAAATGTCATATTGCCTCAATATAAATTCATGGTATGCCCACATCTTGAATACTGCATGCAGATGTGGTTGCCCCATCTCAAAAAAGTTATGTTGGAATTGAAAAATATTCAGAAAAGGGCAACAAAAATGATGAGGAGTATGGAACAGCTGCCATGTGAGGAGAGATTAATAAGACTGGGACTTTTCAGCTTGGAAAAGAGATGACTAAGGGGGGATATGATAGAGGTCTATAAAATCATGACTGATGTGGAGAAAGTAAATAAGGAAGTGTTATTTACTCCTTCTCATAACACAAGAACTAGGGGTCACCCAATGAAATTAATGGGCAGCAAGTTTAAAAGAAACAAAAGGAAGTATTTTTTCACACAATGCACAGTCAACCTGTGGAACTCCTTGCCAGAAGGTATTGTGAAGGCCAAGACTATAACAGGGTTCAAACATGAGCTAGATAAGTTCATGAAGAATAGGTCCATCAATAGCTATTAGCCAGGATGGACAGAAATGGTGTCCTGACCCAGTGTGGCAATTCTTATGTTCAGGGACCTTCTTTTGGTTCTGTTTGTCCAGGGCCTAGCATAATGGGGTTTTGTTCCATGACTGGGGCTCCTATGGGGCTATGATAATACAAATAATAAACAGCAGCAACAGGCATTACTCATTGGCATGGCTCTGAGAATGGCCTTCATAAGGCTTTTAGCCAGGAGACACTATGAGGTGTGGAGGTTAGGGTGGGAGTTTTCTCACTTCATCGTGTTTAGGAAAACATGGAACAAGTCTATGCTGGGGGAAAAAAGTCTGTCCTACTACTGGGTTCAGTGCTTTAGCCCGACAGCACAATCTGTTGATTCATATCTTATTACTGGGCCAGAGGCATCATTCTGACACATACTCAGGTTTGGAATTACACTGGTGTCATGTGTCTAAATTTAAACAGTCTTTTCTTCACCATAAGAAGTAAATGGCTTTTCCTTTGACGCTTCACCATCTGTGCTCTGTCACTAGATCGGTATAATCTGGTGGTGATTGCTGTCTTATCATAGGTGTTCTGAACAGCTGTCTGTCTTCCTGATGTAGATCCCAGCCGTTGTGGGGGAAAGCTGTGATCTGTCTTGTGTGGAAATTGCTATTCGAAGCTGCTTCCATGGGGTGAGTAGAATTCAGATGACCTTGGGAAGTGACCATGAATGTTGCTGATTGATTGAAATTGCCAGTGTATCACATTACAGCAATTAAAATTACCTCATTTTAAAGGTGAAGGTTGCTTCCCAATTCCACATTGTAAACATCTGACACCAATAAAGAAGAATACCCAGTAAGGTACTAGCATGGACCCTGCACTCATGTGGAGACTTTTTGAAGCCAGTGGTATTCTACATGTGAGGACAAGTCTGTGATAGCACATCCTGATTGAGGATCAGGGCTTATATTATGAGGTGTGACAGAGACAATAGTTCTATTTAAATAAGTGATTGAACCAGAGATTGATATTCTTTTCCAGGTTCTGAACTCAGCAATCAGTGAAGAGAAATTCCTATCTTGGCTACTATCTGAACCTGGCCTTCTCCTGTGGCTTCCTACCTGTTACAGATTATCAGCCACTGAAAGGGTTATGCATCACGTTAGATGTAGCATCTGTAAGAATTTCCCCATCACTGGACTAAGGTACAGTATACGTTATAGTAAAGTATTATTTGTAGCGTGTAGAGATCAGCCAAGATCAGGACCCTATTGTGCTAGGCATTTTAGATGAACATAGTGAGATATAGTTGCAGCCTCAAAGAACTTACAATATAAATAGACAAGACAGATGGGGAAATAGAGGCACAGAGAAGGAAAGTGATGTGCCTAAGATCACACAGCAGACCAGTGAGAGAGCTGGGTATAGAACTCAGTTTCCTGAGCCCTGGGCCACTACCCTGGCCATTATGCAATGCTGCCTTGTAGCAAAACTTAACAGCAACATCTACTTTCTGAGCAAATGCAAGAAAAAAATATCATCCCCAGAGGTCTCACCATCTGTAATCCTCAGAACACTACATACAACCTCACCCACGTTGTCTCTGTAATATCCTGGGGCTGACCCGGCTACAACTACACTGCATACATTGTAGCCATGGTGTCTTTCTGTTATTAAATCTTGCTTTGCCTTCTCCGGTTGGTTAGGTTTAATAGGGTCGCCAGGGCTTGCTTAGACTTGCTGGGGCTCAGGGCCCAAGCCAAAGCGTGAGGGATTCAGCCCTGGTGGGTGGGGGGCTCAGGTTTTGGTCCCTCCTCCTGGGGTCATGTAGTAATTTTTCTTGTCAGAAAGGGGTTGCAATGCCATGAAGTTTGAGAACCTTTACATCCATGCAACTAAAAAAATACCTCAGAGTATTAAAAGAATGCTACCTGCTAGCTAGGACCCAAAATAAAAAGCAAATGAAAAGCAAATATCAAAAGCTTAATTATAATGTAAATGTTTTCATGAAACTAGGTTATGATCTGGTTTTGAATATTCTCTGGCAGTGTTTGCCTAGATCTGTTTTACAAAGCTCCTCTACAAAGACTCAACAAGCTCTAGGAGGGAACAAGGTTCTCAAGAGCTGTACAAGTATTCAAAGTCCAGTGAGTGCTACACAGGAAGCAGTCAGTTCTCCATCCTAGTCTAGCTGTAATCGAGGCCTCTAGTTTTGAGTTTGTTATCTCATACCTGGTTTAATAATAGTGGAACAGGGCTCAGGGCACTGCCTGTTTAAACTGTGTGAATAACTGTTTTTTCAGTTCAGTGGCTGAACTAAGTCACTGGTGGGGGAAATTGTTTTGAGTTGACTCCATTCAAAAACAATTTTCAGCAAACCAAAAAAAAAAAAAGTTTTACAGTTTGGGTTAAATGAAACATTTCCTTTAGGTTGTTTTTGTTTTGTTTTTTTGTGGGGGGGAAGGTCACCTTTTAAAAAATAAAATTGCCGTGAAATTTGAAACAAAGGCTTTTTGAATTGAAAAATCGTAACATTTCAAAAATCTTGAAATAAAAATTCTGATTTTTTTAATGAAACAATCGGACCCTAATCTCAAAAAGTTTGTTGACTCAAATCTGCATTTTTAATTGAAAAAAGTTTCAGCTGAAAAGCTTCACCCTGCTGTATTGCCTGGTCTCCAGTAAGCCAGGAGTTAACTGCAGCTTGTCTTTCTCCACCTCTTGGACAGGTGCTATGGGAAGGGTGAAGGGAGGATGTCTGAGAGACGGCAGGACTAGGCGAGATGACAGTGATGAACCCAGGACAGGGAGTTTTATTACTACACTTTTGTGGCAATGTTAACTTGCATTATGGACTTTGCTTTGATGCCCCAGCATTCATCATGCTGGGATGTTATAGCCCACAATGAACCGTATATAGAGATAAACTGAAGCATGTGAAATACGAGGATACAGCAACAGTACCAAAAATGGCATCACTGGCAACTATTGCTCCACTATATGAAATTCAGTGCACCAGTTATTAGCTATAAAAATAAAGCTGTTCTAAGTATTAGAATATTGTCAGCTGATCAATTATTCATTTTGATGATGAACTCCTTGGCTCTCCCCTAGCTGTGGGAAACCATTACTACATTGATAGAATCATCAGAAAAGCTGGGTTTTTTGATTAACTGAATTTTCCACTGAAAAATGCCACAATTTGATGACCAAGGTTGGTTTCAAAGTGTCCAAGTTCAAAACATTTTTGGAAAAGAAAACTGACATTTTCACACCAGAAAGTTTCAGTTTTGAATCAAAACAATTTTGTTTCAAAGTTTCAGTAAATTTAGTCTAAAAGTCAAATAAAAAAAGGTAAAGAAAAAGTTTCAAAATTATCGAAATGAAATGTTTCACTTGACCCAAACCAAAATCTTTTTTAGATTTTCAGTTTATCAAAATTCAAGATTTTGGCTATTCATCCTGATTTGGGACAGAAACATTTTCAATATCTCAGATTTTCTTGGACCAGGAAAACTGTTGCCTGCCCACCTCATCAGACTTTCATGGGTGCTGATTTCCAAGATCCCAATTCACTTGTATGAAGTTGCCAGTCCTTGGAGGTTAATTTTATCCTTTCTGTTTTCCCTGACAGGTATCGCTGTCTGAAGTGCCTGAATTTTGATCTTTGCCAAGTCTGCTTCTTCACTGAGCGTCAGAGGAAACCACACAAGAGGTCACACCCTGTGATGGAGTACTGTGTGAAGGTACCGTCCCATTTTACTGACTCATCTGCTTGCTTGCCCTATAGGTGTGGATAGGTAGGCTCTTGGCTATGATGATTAGGGAGAAGAGAGAGAGAGAGTGTGTGAGTGAGTGTGTGTGTGTGAGGAAGAGAGAGAGAGAGAGAGAGATTACTCCCATAAAATATATCTGCACTAGCTGCTGAGCAATGTTAGGTGAGTGAAAGAAGAAAGTGGGGTTTTAAGTTTAGAATTTTCATTCTGCTTTGAGATAAAGACACATTCTAGTCACATGGGACACTGAGGAGTAAACCCTGCCGCCTCCTTTGTGTGTAGTATGTCAGGTCACCACCCCCAGGCATCTGCTATCCCATTTTTGGACCTGTGGAAGGGGCCCTCCATGGCACCAGAGTTGTGTGTGTGCAGACTGGCTGGGGAGCTGGTAGAAGGGAAGGGAGCTTGACACATGGCTGGAGGAGACATGCATCATTGCCCCTCCCTTTCACCCCACCCTGTGCTAATTCAGTGTAAAGCTATGTGAATTCCTCAGTAAAGCTTCTTCTAGTTGGTTTATCAAGCTTTGCTAAGAAGCCCTAGGGGCAGTGTGTTTGAAAAGAGAATTCCCTTTTTATATCATGGCTTCACTTAGTGTGGGGGTACAGACACCAAGGAGCTCAACCCTCAGTTACAGGAGGGCTCCAGTCCTATAAACCACCACATCCAGAAGAAGACTGTATTAAATGGAATAGATTGTTGCAGTAGCACCTAGAAGTCACAATTGGGTGCTAGGCACTGTGCAAACATACAGTAAACAAGAGTCTGTCCCACAGAGCTTATAGACTAAGAAAAAAAAAATGAAGACATAACACGTGAATGAGACAAACAAGCCAGTCAGTGTAGGAGAGCAGTGAGGAAGAAACGCTGCAAGGGCAATCCCAGAGTTTTCATCTGCTTGTTGCAGGCTGATCCAAAGGGAAACCCCTGTACCAAACCCCTCTGAAATCAGTAGGGTCCCACAAGCCATAGGACTCCACCCACAAGGATCAGCTTGCAGAGTGAGGGGTTTAAGGTGTGTTGACATTAGAAAATGACCTGTGTTTGAAAGCAGTTGACACACACTTACTCTCTAAGCCAAACTGAGCACAGGCTTTACTGTGCCCAACAGCGGATTCAGAAAGTACTTAGTACCTCACTTGAAAGTGGGAACCGAACATGAGATGCCCATCCTTTACATCAGCGGTTCTCAAACTGGGGTCCAGGGCTCCCTGCGGGGGCCAAGAGCAGGTTTCAAGTGGTCCGCCAAGCAGGGCCAGTGTTAGTCCAATTTAGACCAGAAAGCTGAAGCCTCGGTCTCTGAGCCCTGACACTTGGGGCTGAAGGCAAAGCCTGAGCCATTTAGCTTCACAGGGGCCTCTGTGGCGTGAGGCCCCAAGCAATTGCCCTGCTTGCTATCCCCCTAATGCAGGCTCAGGCTTTTCTGTGCAGAAAACCAGTTGTTGTAGCACAAGTGGGTCATGGAGTTTTTATAGCATGTTGCAGGGGGCAGAGAGGAGCTCAGAAAGAAAAAGAACCCCTGCTTTACATTGTCTTTCTTTACACCTCACACCAATGTTTATAGTGTTGATGCTGTTTTTCTTTACCGCAGTGACACCTTGTGGTAGTTTTATCATCAGTGTAAGAAATGAGTAAACTGTAAAGTGGTTGCATTATTTTTTTCCTGTTGCTCTTTCACAAACTCCCCCTGTAGATGCACTAAGTGTATAACGAGCATCACGTGCTCCCAGCTAGGAAAGGCAGCATTTTACACCCACTTTGCACAGCAGGAAGTAACTGGCACCTTTGTTGTCTTTCAAGCACATTCTTTAAAACAACCTCAGGAGGGACAGTAGGTTCATCCCTATCTACAAAACAAAATCATATTAAAGATGAGGGTTCTATTAAGTTCCAGACAAACTAGGGAAGAGCAACGAAAGTTAACCAATATCCACAAGTCTGGAGTTATATTTGCTTTCTTGTGGGTGGAGGGCAGAAGATGTCAACCCAATCCCAGATAAAGCTGAGTGATGCTTACTTGTGCTTCAGAGCTGTGCTTGTTTTAAATCCACTCCTTTCTCTGTTGCATGTCATTCCAGCAGATGTCAGCAAAGGAGAATGCAAAGATCTTTTTTCGCACCATCAGAAACAACCTGCTTCAAGAGCGCTGCAGAAGAAAGGAGGCTTGGAGAAGGCAGACACTGGAAATGGAGGGAGGGGACTTCCCAGAACATGAGCAAGCAGCGTGAGTGTCAGTCCCAGTGTGTTTATACCACCTGAGTGGTGAATTTGAAGAGACCAGATACTTCCAAGCTGCAGCACGTTCACCACCTGCATCTAACAGTGCTAAAAAAGAAGCAGTTTTGAACATTAGCTACTTGACTGTGCCCACACAGTAAATGACTTTGATTTGACAGATGAACTGTGGTCAGTCCATAAAGCACAAGTTAAGATTACAAAATGGAATGGTTGAAACTTTACAGTAAAAGTAGTTTCTTTCCATGCTTTTTAAAAAAAATATCATGTAAATACTTGTTTCAGATGACTGATATATTGACACTGTGCCCACAAAGTAGCCATTACAGTCTATGGGGTCAGTGAAAGAAACTTTTCTATGCTGTGACTTCATATTATGGCAGAAAGTTTTGCATATTCCTGCTTCTCTCACCCTAGAGAACGTGAAGGTGGTCGCAATGGCCCACACACACAGAATTATCAACAAAGCATTTTGTCAAATCTAACACTTCCATAAAAGAAATTTTAAAACATTCTGTCAGGCTTTGGTCCTGTACAGTAACTGCAGAACTCAGCCTTGCTGACATGTAGAAAGGAAGGCTGGTCTTGTGGTTATGGCCTTGGGTTGGGATTCAGAAGCTCTGAGTTTAGTTCACAGGTCTGCTACTGATGTGACACCTTAGACAAGTCACTTAATTTATCTGAATCTCAGTTTCCCCATCTGAAGGTGGAGACAACAATGAATCCTTTGTGCATTTAGAATGTAAATGCTTTAGGACAGGCACCATATTTTTCTAGGCATTTGTACTGACCTAACACAATAGGGCCATGATCTCAGGTAGATTCACTAGGTATTACCATGCTACAAATAAGCAAGCAGTTTTGGATGAGTCAGTTATTCTATAACACATACTCTCCTTTAGGGGGTGTCATGGGTGTTGTAGTCAATCAACTCTGCTTGGCAGCAGAGTAGGTGAACAATGAATTTGAAGGCATGTGACTTACACTAACCTTGTACAGGTGTTTGAATATTATGGTGCTGGGGGCCATACTAGTAACTATCAAAATAAAACAAAGATGAAATTAGAATTATGAGCACCATTCACAAACAAGCACATTTATTTTGTTTTCTCTTCTTTACATCAGCTCTTTGTGCCATATTTTCTCACACCTAATCTCGGGCCCAGCTCTGCAATACTTACTACCATACAGTGCCTCCCACTGTGGATAACCCCACTGATGTCAGTGGAACTGCTCTGTGCCCTTTAGACTCAGGTAACTGACTTAAGTCTATTACCTCCATTCCTGAATGATCCATGGCCCTTTATATCATCCAGGTGTGAGAAAAGGCTCCTTGGAGTTCACGGCAATACTCTATGTCTGAATTGTTTTGGCATCTTGTTACACTTGTCCTTCATTTGACCCATTCTTCAATTTTGCCTATGGAGGACATGAATGAGACTGAAGAGGTCTCTTAACCATGTGCTGGTCCTTGGCACAAGTTCTGAGTGTTTGTCTTGCCTAATTGGTTTGTTCAGTATGTAGACTTAAGTATCTGCGAAACAGGGCTTAAGTAAAATTGAGTGATGGCATTCACCCTTTTGAACAGGGATGAATTTCATCCTTCCCAATAGGAAAGAAATGGAAAATATATTTACTAAACTTCACAGTGCAATAACAATGGGTAGCATTATTGCTATTAGAAACCAATTTTAAATATATTCAGACTAATCAAGAACCATAGCTACAGTATGAATAGTTTGATGGAATATAAACAGTGTCAACGAGCTATTTGGTCACTGAGATGTTGCTCAAGTGTTTGTGCCTTAGCATGGAATGTGATTGAAGACAACTTGACCATTACTTCTTTCATGGCTGATATTTCCTTACTTTCATTTAGCTCCCTTCTTCACATGAACTTTACCGTAATTTTTCTCCTAGTCCACAAGGTCATTTGATAACTTGATGGGTGTTTGCTTACATCACATTTGGGCAGGATGAGCCATCAGTGAGAGCAGGATTTTGAGTTGGTATTCCAGGTGTCATTAAAAAGGTCATTGGTACCTCCCCCTAGCACAGATTGGGCTGCAGGATTTCTGGCTTTCTAAAACTTTCCTTAGTTGAAGTGCCTAGTTTAGTTGGCCCTCAACTACCAGTGGCTAAGAAACTGGGGAAGCTGAAAAGAGAGAACAGCTGTACTGTTGCTAAATAAAGGGGAACTGGAATTCTGTGCTAGGGAGTTTAGGGTCTCCATTCAATAAACAAAATGCACTATATGTTATCCATTTTTCCAGCCAAATATAGTGCTAGCTAACAGTGGTCATAACTAACCCATAATTCTTACTCAGGCATGACAGTTATTACTCTGTTGAAAACAGAAGTTTTATTTATGATGACTCTAGATTCCAGGGAAAGGAACCTAAGAGTTCTCCCGTTGAGCTTCTCATTTCACCCTCACACTATTTTTGCTTTCTTTCCTGGTGTACAGGCCCTCTACAGAGCTCAGCACCTCCACACAGCCTGCCCATCATTACCTATCCTCCCCAGCATACAGACTGGCCCCAATGTTATCCAAGCACTTGGCTGAAAAGGGGTCTGCAGTGCAGCAGATTGAGAATGACAGCAGGGCACCAGCACAAGACAAGACATCAGCTCCGGTGAGCAGAAACAAGATATAGTCACACTGAACAAATCAGGATGAATATTGAAGTGGTGCAGAGAGACTTGGACCAATTCTTGATCAGCTTTCAGACTGCCTATTAAATACTGATCCTAAGATGTTCCCTTGGTTAACTTCAACCCTGTTAATTTCTCATGTTGGAGGGAGGGAAGTAGGCAGGAGAAAGTAGAGGGAAACAAATCAAGAACATGGAAACTTTATACAGTCATCCCTTAAAGAACTTGGCCACATTTCAGTATTGGTGACTGCAGAAGAATTGACTCACCATCAGCAGATCCCCTGATGGCAGAGCTTGGGATAGCAGCTATTTCTTGCTTAATGCTGTCAGTTTCTCCGGCCCTACAAATGATCTGTCTTGCCTTGCAACTCAGCCCTCTGGCCCCATTACATTTTAGTTCCCCCCTTTTGAGGCAACAGAGAGTCTAACAAATAACAGTCCCAGTGTCCTTACAAAAGGTCTTCATGCTCCTTCTCTCAGGGCTTCCAGTTATCCTTATTTCCCTCTCAGGAGGCTTCATGCCACCTTTCCAGTGGCTGGTAAGGAAACTCAGGTCCTCCCACCCCACTAGGTGCCAGAGCAGGTATCATGTAACAAGCAGCAGTAATCTGCTCTGTGAGACTCCTTGCTGCTACATTCCTGGACCTCTTTCTGCGAACTACAACCATTATGTTATGGCTTCTGCAGCGCTCTACTCTCCAGGTGCTATTCAGCTCCTCCAGCCTCTCTCTGCTTCTTATGAGCTCTGCCTCAGGGTCTCACTCAGGACCCACTTGCTCTCTGTAGCCTTTGCAGCTGTAACCCCTCAAACTTCATTCCAAATGCCCCTTAGGCCCTAACTTCTCTCTGCCTTTAGTTCAGATCAACTTTCTAGCTCTCTCTCTCTCTCTCTCTCTCACTTAGGTCTTCTCTCTGCCTTCCTATTGCTCCGTATTCCTTAGTCATTCCTTTATGAAAGCCCAGCAACTTTCAGCTGGGTATGATCATCCATTATACCTGACACCCAGAGGCTTAATTGGGCTCAGGCTCCATTGACTCTTGGTTAACAAGTCTGGGACGTATACACCCAATCATAGTGACTAGGCCCACATTCACTAAGGGACTTAGGCACCTAAATCTGGGCTTTAGGCATGTAAGTCCCAGCTTCTAGTCACCACTGAAATTCACAAGAGCCCCACTGACCCTGTAGGCACCTATATTTATTTTAGCACTAACATTTTCAAGAATAAAATTTCCTTAGGTACCTAAGTTTCTGCCCCTTGGCATGTGTACTGCTGTTCCACACTAGAGACCTGAACACTTATCTTCTACCTCAGCCCAGAACAATTCAAGAACCAAAGGAATATAGACATTTCTCTGCTTAACTCACCTGCAGAGTCATATCCAGTCAGTGTACACAGAGCACACCTTCCAGACTGGGTCCTACAGCCAAGCTCTCTCAAAATGGCTGGGGTGAGAAGGAGGAGGATCTGCTTCCTCATAACTTTTAGCATAGTGGTGATGTGAGAACTTCAGGTGTCCCAAGCTCCACCAAGCTGGGCTCTAGCCCCCTGCACCTTTACAACAGGGATGTCCCAAGGCAGTGCTTCTTTCCAGCTTATAAAGGCCCTACATAACTTGTAGCTGAGGGGTTGGGGCCATCACCTGCAATGTGGGAGTCTAGGGTCCAGTTCCTCTGCTCCGATTACTTTTTGTTTATACACAGTGGAACAGCTGAGACTGAGGGAGCCTCATGTCAGAATATCCTATTGCCCAATGATTAGGGTGCTCACCTGGGAGGTAGCAGATTCCCAGTCAAGTCCCTTCTCTTCATTAGGTGGAGGGGGCACTTGAACTAGAGGTCTCTGACATCTGAGCTGAGTATCTTGCTTCCCCAGCAATGAGCAAAAACAACTTTGGGCCCCTAACTCCAGAAAAGGGCTCACAGCTGAGAATCACTAGCAGAGACAGGTGCTAGCACATACCCTCCTTGTCAGTATCTCCCATTGGCAAGCTTAGGCAGCTCCCCAGTTAGTTGCTGGCTTTGTGAATTACAGTCTAGCTCTTGTTATTGTGTAGGGAGCCTAGCCCCCAACTCCCGATTTGTGGATCACAGTGTTGTTCCTGTGATTTGTTATGCACCTAAAAGTAAGGCATTGTAACACTGAGCACCACAACTCCTATGTCCCTTTGTGAATCCAGACCTCACTGCCTGAATGTGATAGCACACACAGTTATTTGCACTGCAGGGTTATTTGTTCTGTTATTTTTTATTTGCATTACAGTAGCACATTAGAGGCTCCAGCTCAGACTGTGGTCAAAATACCATCATCCCTCCCTTCTGAATAGTTCAAGGAAAGACATCATAAGCCTGATTCTCAGTTAGGCTCGGGCCAGTCTATGCCATTGTGACAGCATACAGGCAGCAGAAATGGTCCCCCTGAAGATATGCCCAGAGTAGTGATTCTCTCCAGCCAATGTAGAATTGACATGAAGGCTTTAAACCAACCCTTGCTCCCTGCCCCTGCACAGCAGCCTTGTTAGGGGCATGCAGGGAGTGGGTGGAGGGTATAGGTGAATCACTGCACAACAGTATTTCTTTATTTTTGAGGGGCCATGGGAAGCAGAGTGTAAGTTAGAGTAGCCTCAGGTTAGGCAGCCCCTGCATAGCCCTAAACTATGAGGAGCACAGAAGGTGTCTTAAGGCCAATTTTGCTTCCCCACCCCTCTGTCCCTTCCCCAGCTTCAGAATGGAGTAACTGAGAATCAGTCCCCATATATCAGCTCATCCATTTTGCCGTCACATCCATGCTCTGCCTCTAGAGACCTCTCTTCAGGAGCAATACTTCCAAGGAGAGACAGTGTCAGCCAGCATGTATCAGCAGTAGCAGCTATGAGTAGCTGCAGCTGTTCAAGTCAAGAGCACTTCACCTCATTGCCAGGCATGCACTCATTTCAGAAGAGAGGTAGACAGGACTGTCACCTTTGGGTTCCTGCAATGTATTCATTTTCCATCTGGTGAGGTAACCTGGGGTCTTGTCATGCTGGCTGTTGACTTGTTTAGTTTCTCCATGGGCTGAGAATTGTTTCTGAAGAGCTTTATCCTCCTTTCATGTTCTACACTGACATCATGCAGGTTTTTCAGTGTTGCTTTAAAAGACACAGTGGAAGTCTTAGAGTCCTGTTTTGTCAAAAGATAGATATAGGGTGTACCAGAACTGTACCAGACATGCTCTAAATTAAGATGCTTAGGAGGTCCTGAAGATCTGCTTCCAGGCACAGTGGAAAAGTATGACACAGAGTATCCAGACTGTTAATGACAGTCAATTAGCTCAAGGCAAAAACTGCAATGTAGACATATCCTAAATGTGATATTACTGCTTGTAGCAAGGTTTACACAGCAAATATGATTACAAGTAGCACACTGGTAAAATTCAAAACAGGATCTTCTCTCTTTCTTCTATAGGCAATAGCCTCTATTAAGGCAGAATTGTTAAAAGTTCATGAATCCATCAAAGCCCTTCACAGTGAAAAGAGGTGGGTAGGTGTGTTAACACCAAAGCTAAAGCCTAATGGAGATAAGTATTTTAATATTAAAACCAGACAACTTGAATAAACATTACTACCTCTTTCCTTCCAGTCCCAACCCTTCATTTCCCACCCTAACCCGGACCAAAGCAAGAGAAAGGTTTTTATCCTTGTGCCCAGTGTGTGTGTGTCCATCAGATTTTTTCTAGCTGTCAAATGCTGGGATACAGGTCTCATGTGCATTGTTCAATGAGACAGCTTGCAAGTGCTAAGAGATTTTAATTCTGCCGTGTAGACATCAATTTAATGATCCAAATTTTCTGCTGGTGTCAATTGGCATGGTTCCATTTAAGTCAAAGAAACTGTGCCAGTTTACACCAGGGAGGAGTTTGACTTTATACCTGGATCAGTAATATATACATCAAGGGTCGGCAACCTCTGGCACGTGGCTCGCCAGGATAAGCACTCTGGCGAGCCAGGCCAGTTTGTTTACCGGCCACGTTGGCAGGTTTGGCGGACTGCAGCTCTCACTGGCCATGGTTCACCATCCCAGGCCAATAGGGGCATCGGGAAGTGGCGCAGGAGAGGGATGTGCTGGCCGTGGCTTCCTGTCTTCCCTATTGACCTAGGACAATAACAATTTCCACAGCAGCTAACTCTGCTTCAGTAAGCCCCTCTGTGTCTAGCTCTCCTTCTCTGCTAGGTCCAGCTAGAACAGAAATAATGTGCAATTTAAAAAAAGTGAGGATAAGAAACCCCTGGAATATATTTATTTAGGGACATGGTAGATTCTCCATCATTTGAAGTCTTTAAATCAAGATTGGATGTCATTGGAAAATATATGCTTTACAACAAGCAGAAGTTATGGGTTTGATGCTGAAATTATTCTATGGCCTGTGGTTCATTGTGGGAAAACTTTACTGCCTACCCTGCACATTACAGGAAGTTTGAACAGCCCACCAACGCAGCTTGCCAAGCAGTCATTTTGCTCTGTGCACTCTCAGCTATCGGAGCCAGTGACATGGAAAAGGCGCCATTTGATGAACTTCTTTTGCTTGTGCTTTCACTCTTGCATCAAGAAACTGGCAGAGTGTCCGCAAGGCACTGGTGGACATTTCCGTGGCATTTTCTGTCCCACCCAAGGTACCTGACAGATTTCCTGATGGATTGGTAGGAGGAGTACCCTGGCATTGCAGACTCACATTGGCAGAGGCTCCTCAGTATAATTGGCAAAGCTACTGATGTCACCTATGTAGACCATTGCTTCTGGTGCAGGGCCACAATCACAGACAGGTGGAACCACATCGTCATGTGGACCTAGGATGACCAGCAGTGGGTCTAGACCAGTCGCATTAAGAAAGCCACAGTTCTGGAGCTTTTTGAGTAGTTTTCCCCACCCTCCACCATAAAGAGACAACTGAGGTAACCCTTGCCGGCCCAGAAGCGGGTTGCTATAACTGTCTGAAGCTGGATGCCCCAGACTGCTACAGGTCTATTGCCAACCAGTTTGGGGTTGGAAAGTCAACAGTTGGTAACATGGTGGCAGAGCTAATGTGAGGCAGTCAGGCATGTGGTTTGCCCCACGGTGGCAGGCATTAAAGATATTCTGGAGGTAACTGCTGACTTCGAGAAAATGGGGTTTCCTACCAGTGCTGGGGTCATGGATGAGATTCATGTGCCCATAGTTTGCCCTTCTCAAGGAGCACGAGTATGTAAACCACAAAGGATACTACTCTACTGTTATGCAGACACTAATGGACCGCAAAGGCAGATTTATGAACAAAATCATCATGGACAGTACTGGAAAAGAGCATGGTGCCAGTTTTTCCCTACTCAGGAGTCTACATTCATGGACGGGCTGGAACATTATTCCCACAGATGACATTGACATAAACAGTGTTACTGTTATTCTGGGGGAATCCACATATCCCCTTTTGCCATGGCTTATGAAACCATACCATGACTCAGAGGCCCTGGCAAAAGAAGGTTAAATTACACTCTCAGCAGGTGTAGAATGGTTGTTGAATCTACTTTTTGGCAGATTAAAGTCATACTGGAAGTGTCTACAGACCCATTTGGATGCCAGTATCAATACTGTCCACATTACTGTGGCTTGCTGTGCTCTTCATAACTTTTGTGAAGCCAGAGGTGAGCCATTTCCCCGAGAACGGACCTATGATAGTGAAGGGATGCTGGACTGGTACCCTCAACTGGAAAGTACAGTCCTACAGCTGGTTGCACGCACCTGGGCATCAGAAGTGAGGGATGCTTTGTGCTCTCACATTACGGACTTGCATGGCCCAATAGAAAAGGGGGAATAGTACCCAGGGATGGCTCCAGTGGTTTTGCTGCCCCAAGCAGCCAAAAAAACCCAAAAAACAGTGATTTGCAGCAATTCAGTGGGAGGTCCTTCGCTCCGAGCAGGAGCGAGGGACCCTCCGCCAAATTGCCGCCGAATACCTGGACGTGCTGCCCCTTTCCAGAGTTGCCGCTCCAAGCACCTGCTTGCTAAGCTGGTGCCCAGAGTCAGGCCTGATAGTTCCTGTAGGAATGTGCTTGTGGGGGGAAAGTGGCTTATTATTTTTGAGGGGAGCAGAGAGCAGTGGTTGGGAGGATTGATTGAATGACATGAAGAATAATGAATTGGGGGTGGCAGAATGGGTGCACAGATGGAATTTATTGAAATGTGAGTTGCCATAGCTAGCTAAATTGAGGAATACTATTTGCTTACTAATGTTTAATTGCTCCTGAACATGTTTTTAGTTTTATTAGCCCAAATCATGATTGCTCGAAGTGATGCAATAAACCTTTTTGAAAACATAATATGCTTTATTTGTAAACATGTCTTAAAATAGCAAAACACTCACAGGCTGTTGGGCAGACCAGCTGCCTTAACAAAACCATATACAAACGCACAAAAAAAAAAAAAAAAAAAAAGAGCAGGAAGTATTTAATACCTGACACAATCCCCATGCCGCTACATGTCCTCTAGCTCCATGTTCTCCTTTCCCTTCTTTACACATTTTCCCTTCACTTGGCAGAGAGGTAGGGAGGTGGAGGTTTACACTAGAGAAGAGTTGAAAAAGAAAGGCTGCATGGAGTTTAGTTAACCTACCCCACTGCTTCTGAGTCCTGAATGCATTGACCACCCTGATATGGGGTTGTCCAAGCTACTATAGGATTAAGGTATGTTGCAGGGTGATCCTGCCATGGTGTGGGGGAGGCAGCAGGAGATGGTACTCTGGCAGCCATTATGGACAGGAGTCTCTGAAACAGTTCTCTATTGAGCTCTGTCTCCTTCCCTAAGCTGCCATTCCTGTTCCAGGAACTGCTTTCCGAGTGCCAGCCCCATCGCTGAAACCCTGTTCTCTACCTGGGTGTTGTTCCCCAACCTTTCCTCTTGTCTGTCAATATTCTGTTGTTGCAGTCTTTTATCCTTCTTCTGGTACCGGACCCACTGATCTGCCCAGTTAAGATCATCGACCATAACTTTGTCATGGAAACTCTTCCTTGTGAATGAAGGTACCTTGGGCCAGGAATCGAGTTCCTGAAGAACAGCAGACAGTAGAGGTTGAGGGTGCTGAAATAGGACAAGAAAAAAGGATTGTCTAAAGCAGGGGCAGCTCTAGACATTTTGCTGCCGAAGCATGGCGGCATGCTGCGGGGGGCGCTCTGCCGGTCACCGGTCCCGCGGCTCCGGTGGACCTCCTGCAGGCGTGCCTGTGAAGGGTCCGCTGGTCCCATGGCTTAAGTGGAACCGCGGGACCAGAGGACTCTCCGCAGGCATGCCGCCAAAGGCTGCCTGCCTGCCGCCCTGCCGGCGACCGGCAGAGTGCCCCCCACAGCATGCTGCCCCAAGCACACGCTTGGCATGCTGGGGCCTGGAGCAACCCCTGGTCTAGACGAGATCAGTAGCACAAAAATTAATTATGGTGGAATCTCAAGAACATAAAATGTAACCTTTCTAAAGTGAACACATATTGTGAAGGGGCTGCAATCCTCATGCTGTCTCTGAACACAGCCTGTTAGTCACTGTTACAGAAGTGTGGGACAATGGTAAGTTTAAAATTATCTTTTTTCTGTTTCATAAAAATGTCATAACTAATTGTCATGCAGGGGAGGAGGAGAGGTGTGTATAATGCCATTGATGCATAAGGCTTTTTCTGTCATTTCAGGTCTTTCATATTTTGGAAGATGACATAAGTGTTCTTATGATGCCCTATTGGCAGAGGGACATGTTATTCCAAGCTGCTGGAGGGAAACATGCAGTGTGTGCAGCTGCAGTATTCAGACATATAGTGACCAAACAGCAAGTTTGAAAGTTGGGTGGACTAGTCAGCTAAACAAGGGGATCTGGAAAATAAGCCCTTCCCCCCTTCAGGAGAAGCATGCAGGTATAAGCAGCCAGGATTCAGCCAGAATCCATGAAGGAATTAATTTTATGAACTGACACAGCATCCTTGGCTTACCCTGTTACTGCCACATGCAAATATGCTAAAATCTGCAGCTTTTCTCCACCCTGTACCTGGCGCACAGTTCTGGGAAAAAAACTAATACCCCACTCATATTTCAGAGAAATGAATTTGTGACCTGCAGACTGCATGGATTACCTCTACCAGAAATGGACTAGATTTGGAAATTGAAGACTTTTTCCCAAACACCCACACTCAGTTTGCTGTTTACAGGCAGCTGCATAGACCCAGGAGGAATGATTACAGAGTGGCATATTTCTTACTGCTGAAAGGAAATCATGAATGACCCTAGCAAACATCTGTGACTTAGCAGTTACAATAACCTTTACAGCTGTTCATGAATCTTTGAAATTTCAAGTTGCCTTTTTGAACTAAACAGTTAGGGAAAGGGAAGGCGAACAACATGGTGCTTTGCTACAATTCACCATTATTGGTCATGTGCTAATAGCTGGGACTTATTTTTACATTGCTTCTTAGAGCAGAAATCGCTCCCATTACTGTAATACTAAACTGTAAATTTGAATCATGCACTTACCGGGCACTGGGGCCACTTTGGACTCCGCCGTGTTTGCTGCACACTTGGCAGTGGGCTGTTCCTCGGGCAGGGGGATCAAACAGCTCTTCCAAGTAGGAACCAAGAACTTGCTGTTGATCCTGATCCACGGCCTGCTCTGGAACTGGTTTCATTAAGAGAGTCACTTCATACTCCTTACTCGGAGCCTGCTGCTGACTGCTTTCAGTCCTCATGGTGGATTCAGGGGCCAACATAGAATATCAGGGTTGGAAGGGACCTCAGGAGGTCATCTAGTCCGACCCCCTGCTCAAAGCAGGACCAATCCCCAACTAAATCATCCCAACTAGGGCTTTGTCAAGCTGGGTTTTAAAAACCTCTAAGGCTGGAAATGCCACCATCTCCCTACGTAACCCATTCTAGTGCTTCACCACTCTCCTAGTGAAATCATTTTTCCTCATATCCAACCTAGACCTCCACCAATGCAACTTGAGACCATTAGTCCTTGTTCTGTCATCTGCCACCACTGAGAACAGTCTAGATCCATCCTCTTTGGAACCACCCTTCAGGTAGTTGAAGGCTGCTATCAAATTCCGCCCCCCTTCTTTTCTGAAGACTAAATAAGACGAGTTCTCTCATAAGTCATGTGCCCCAGCCCCCTAATCATTTCTGTTGCCCTCCGCTGGACGCTCCAATTTGTCCACATCCTTTCTGTAGTGGGGGGGCCCAAAACTGGATGCAATACTCCAGATGTGGCCTCGCCAGTGCCACTTCCCTCAGTCTGCTGCCAATGCTCCTACTAATGCAGCCCAATATGCCATTAGCCTTCTTGGCAACAAGGGCACACTGCTGACTCATATAAAGCTTCTCATCTACTGTAATCACCAGATCCTTTTCTGCAGAACTGCCGCTTAGCCAGACGGTCCCCAGCCTGTAGAAGTGCATGGAATTCTTCTGTCCTAAGTGCAAGACTCTGCACTTGTCATTGTTGAACCTCATCAGATTTCTTTTGGCCCAATCCTCCAATTTGTCTAGGTCACTCTGGACCCTATCCCTAACCTCCAGCTTATCTACCTCTCCCCACAGCTTAGGGTAATCTGTGAACTTACTGAGGGTGCAATCCATTCCTTCATCCACATCATTAATGAAGATATTGAACAAAACCTGCCCCAGGACCAATCCCTGGGGCACTCTGCTTGATACTGGTTACCAACTAGACATCGAGCCCTTGATTGCTACCATTGAGCCCAATGATCTAGCCAACTTTTTATCCACCTTATAGTCCACTCATCCAATCCATACTCTTTTAACTTGCTGGCAAGAATGCTGTGGGAGACCATATCAAAAGCTTTCCTAAAGTCGAGGTATATCACGTCCACCACTTTCCCCGTATTCACAGAACCAGTTATCTCATCATAGAAAGCAATCAGGTTGTTCAGGCATGACTTACCCGTGGTGAATGCATGTTAACGGTTCCTGATCACTTTCCTCTCCTTCATGTACTTCAATATGGAATCCATGATTTTTCCAGGGACTGAGGTGAGGCTGACCAGTCTGTAGTTCCCTGGATTCTCCTTCTTCCCCTTTTTAAAGGGCAACATCATGACAGACCAGGTCATCATGAAGCACGGTTGGCTCTGTGCTGGGTGCAATGCCCAGAACCCAGTCAAAGTCTTCTTAAAATGGGCATGTCATTAGCAAGTTGCCTGAGGTGCGCTTCTTGTTCCTGGTCTTCCTGTATTCACTCTTTAGCCTCTTAATAGGACCACTTGTCCAGAAAATCTGTAGAGCTGCCAGCTCTTTATCTATTTGCTGGCATGCGTAATCGTTCCTGGTATTTTACTTGCCTTGCATCAGAGATTCACAAAATTTGGCTGTGCTCCATGGCTATGGCCATGAAGCAGCTCACTTTGCAAGAGGCTTGATTGTTTTGCTCTCTATTGCAAGCCCAGAGGCTCTCTATAGTGTGCTTGCAGATCGGTGATCAGAAGAGAATGGGTTAATGTGACATGAGCTGCTGCCATTTGCCAAAGTGGGGGTTGGCTTCTGTTTTCAATAGAGTGGATTGGAGATTGTTGGGATAGAGAGGACTAAGGAAGTTGTCCCATGGAATTGTAGGATACTTCTGGCAGACAGGGCCGGCGCTTTGGGTGCCAGGATTTGGGGGGGTGGCATTTTGCCACCCTCGGCGGCAATTCAGCGGTGGGGGGTCCTTCCGCACTCCAGGTCTTTGGCAGTAATTCTGCAGCAGGTCCTTCACTCACTCCAGGACCCGCTGCCGAAGTGCCCCAAACACCAGAAGCGTGGAAGGACTCCTCCCGCCGCAGAATTGCCGCCAACGACTGGGAGCGCGGAAGGAACGCCCTCCTAGGGCACCAAAAACCCTGGCACCGCTCTTGTTGGCAGACTACTGGGACATATATCAAGAGGACTGCATCTGCACTGCTAAGTAATAGGGGTGAAACCCCTGGTCCCAGCTTGACTTGTGCTTGGACCCTGCAGGGTCTTGGGAGTGAGTCCTGAGTTAGAGCAATTGCAGTGTAGATGCAGAAGGGGTTAGGCTTGAGCCCAAGCTCAAGCACAGGCTTACACTGCAATGTAGACATACCCATAGGGGCCAGTCCTGTGAGATGCTGAACATCTTCAACTCCCACTGAAATTAATGGTAGCTGAGATGGTGCATGTGAAGCCTACTCTTTCAAAAATGTACTCTGTCCTGACTCAAGACTAGGGTTGCCAATCCTCCAGGATTGTCCTGGAGTCTCCAGGAATTAGAGATAAATCTTTAAAGATTATGTCATGTGATGAAACCTCCAAGAATACAGCCAACCAAAATTGGCAACCCTGCTCAAGACATGATCCTGTAAACAGGAAAATGAGTAACTTTGCACACGGGAGTAGTCTTCTTCACTCCTAGTCAGTGGAAATACTTGCACAGGTTAAGTTACTCAGGTGTATGTTTGCTGACAGAAATGGGCACAGAAATAGCTAAAGATTCTCAGAACCACACAGGACAGGGCCATTAAATGCTGAAATATAAGGACTATTAAAAGGACTAGTAGAGCTGGTCAAGAATTTTCCAATGAAACATTTTTCATCAGGAAATGTTGATCTGTTCATTTTCTGATTCAAAATGACTTTTTGCTTAGAAATTTTAATTTGTACTAAAATAAATTTTTTAAAAAATTAAAAGGTAGGTATCAAAATGAGATGTTTCAACTGATCCGAACCAAAAAAGTTTTCAGCTCATTGGTTCACAAAAAAATTTGATATTGACTTTTTGTCCCATCTCAGGGTGGGAAAAAAATTCAAAAAACACAAAACCACATTCTAACAGGATAAGAAAACCTTTTCTAAACCCAGATCTAAATACTAGTGTTAACTTTGCATATCCAGGCTTTTTACAAACCTTCTGGCCAAGTCTTGCTCAGCTGATATGTATAATTTCATTGAAGGGGTCAGTGGGGCTACTCGCATGAGGAAAGTGAGCAAATGAGTTCTGTCTTTACCCCTAGTGTGAGTTTTTCTGAGTGCATACTGACTGATGTATTTCTTCTTTCAAAAATAGAGCTGGAAGAAACCGTTTAGTAAGAGACAGATTTATAACACCGTTACATCTTGCTTATGTGAACCAACACATTATCCAATAGAAAGTTAAACTAGAACTCTTGGATGTAATAGAAGATTGGGGAGGACGATTTCAATTGAGCAATATACAGCAACTGTCTTATTTCGCCAGTGCTAACCAGCTTTTATCTCTCTCTCTCCGCCTCAGCAGTGAGCAAGATAAAGCTGTATTACTATCTTGTGGGCAGCACTTCTCCACAGGAGTTTGCCTCTAGTTTAGAGAAATGGGTGGTATTTATTTATTGTCTGCCCTGAGTAGATATTAGGTGCATCGTCTCTAATTATCCTGCTCTAGTTTGTGTGTGTGGATAGCACTTTTGATTGCAATAACCTCATCTTTCCAAGGACAGTGGCTTCTGTCGAAACTTTCTGTGCAATCAGTGGAGGCTATACAGAAGGTCCTTAACAAGAAGGATCATCATAAGGGAACAATGGGATAGATCCATCCCTGTCCTGGGGCCAGGACAGGCAGCGTGCACTCTCCACTTTGAGAGCTGGCAGGAGCTGGCTCGACCCCAGGCACAGGGGAGGGCAGCCTTGTGCACTGCCCTGTCTCTTGTCTCTGTTGTGACAGTCCCATGGGCCATTCCAGGAATGTTGAATCACCAGAGCCCAGGACCATCCTGGCCACACCTTCTCCATCCTGCCCATGTCCTGGGCTTCCTGGAATGCCCCTGTGCATAGGCTGCTGTGGAAGCAGTTCAGCTCCTGGAGTACTGACCCCCTGCACCCTGGTGGGAAGGTTCTTATACCTGCGCTATGACCCCTTTGCACCAGCCCAGCTGCAATATTTGTTCTCTCTCATGCTCTGCATTAAGGAGTGTGCATGGAAGGTAATTTAGTCCAGTAACTTCCCCTGTCACTCTCTGTTGCCTGGCAGGTACCTGAGAAAGCAGTTAAACAAATGGAAAGATGAAGTGCTGCTCCTCCACAAGTCCCAGGAAGACAAAAGCTGCAGACTAGAAGCAAAGCTCCAAGTCCTAATAGCAAACCATGAATGTGTGCAGGCGGAGCTGCAGCAAATGAGGCAGGAAATAAAGGTACAGAGAACAATGTGCCAAGAATCTTGACAACAATTTGGCTATTGGCATGCTTTGAGCACTGTGCACCAGCATTGTCTCATTGTTACTTTGTGTTCCTCCTGTTGTCTCTTGTCCATAGATAGGTACATAGACAGACAGACAGTAAGCCAGAACTCTTTTTGTTCTGTTTATACAGCACCTAGCACAATGGGACTCTGATCCACAATGGGGCTCATAGGCACTACCACAATACAAATAAATACATAAGAATTATAATATGTGAGTGAAAACACCCTTAGAGAAATTCCAACCATAAAAAAGTCTCCAAAGAGAATTGCTCAATGCATCTTAATCAAGACTGCACACATCACTAAACAGTGCAGTCTAAAGAACAATCTTACCTTGTCAGATGATAAGAATTAGAGATCTAGTCTGATAATTAAAGGAAAGTCTTTCCTTGCTGTGGATCAATATCTTATTTTGCCTTTTTCTTTTGAAATATTTTAATTCTGATTCATTTAAAGTAACCTTTGGTTTCTAAAGTTTAAATGATGTTCTCACTCTAAAATATTAGTCCATATGCTATTCAAATACATGCCATTTTACAACTGGATATATATGCAATTTGTTTGCAAGAGTCATACGTACACAGACACATATATATACTGAAATATGCATGCACACCTTGCATGGGTGTGTATGAGTGTGTGTGTGTATATATTTTTTTCTTAGTTAAATTCTTTTAGAATATTTTTCCAGCAAATCAAATCTTGAGCTACTATGACATCCCCTTTTTACTGGTGCAATAAAGTATAATATCTTGAGACTGAAATTACAATAAATTGAGACACTGAAAATTGTGGAATGAAACCTGTGTACAATATAATTAGACCCAATACACTTAAAATCCAGGGCTGCCCAGAGGATTCAGGGGGCCTGGGTCTTCAGCGGTGGGGGCCTACCGCCACCGAATGCTGCCAAAGACCCGGCACTTCGGCAGCAGGTCCCGGGGCGGAAGAACCCCCCGTCGCCAAATTGCTGCCAAAGAACTGGAGCTGAAGAAGCTCCAGGGGCCTGGCCTCTGCAAGAGTTTTCCGGGGCCCCTGGAGCGAGTGAAGGACCCCACTCCAGGGGCCCCAAAAAACTTTTGTGAGGGCCCCTGCAGGGGCCAGGGCAAATTGCCCCATTTGCTGCCCCCTGCGCCCCCCCCCCCCCAGGCGGCCCTGTTAAAATCAGCAGGGGATAACTAGAAGAAGAAAAAGGCAGAGACAAGGTGTTTCTGGATAGGCACCAAAGTTTTTATGGGCCTGATCCAAAGTCCACTGAAGTCAATGGAATAACTCCTAGTGATTAGTTGTTATGTTGCAGTAGTGTTGAAAGTCCCCAGCCATGATCAGGACTCCATTGTGCTAAGTGCTGTCCAAGCTTATGAAGAGAAAGTCCCTGTCCTGAAAAGCTACAAACTAATTAGACAAGACCGACAAGGGAAGCATTACTATCCCCTCTTTACAGGTGGGGAAACTGAGTCATGAAGATTCACTGATTTGCCCAAAGTCATACAAGGTTTCTGTGGTAGGGATGGGAGGGAACTGAAACCAGATCTCGAGTCTCATTTCAGTTCTTTAACCACAAAACAATCCTACCTCTTTAACAGGCTTTCATTGGCTTTGTATGAAGCTTTATAAGCAACAGGTTTCCTGTGCTGTGTTCATTTCAGGTAATGTTACAACCACCAAACCATCCTTCATTTGTATTGTGTCAAAATATGATGTCAAAAAGCAAAGACCCCTGGGAGGAAAGAAAGCTTCACAATGGATCACATTCAGCTCTGGCAAAACCCATCCCCACTAGCTATACTGAGTGGAAATCTCTGGATCCCTCCTCAGCTGCAGAAAAACAGCAGCTACTACAGACTCAATCTGATCCAGTTGCAATGAACCTGAGATCATCAGGTACCACTTCAGGGTCGATATTCCTGCAGAATGGCAATCCCCTAATGAGACAGCATGAAAAATCAAAGAAGGGAATTCCTCAGACAGATCTGGAGGGGATATCACAACCTGAAAGGTCCAGGAACCTTCCCCAGGAAATTATGACCACAGCTTCTAGTCCCACAGGAGGGGAAGTGCCATTTAATGAGAAGGAGGTGAATGAAGAGAAGGAACTGCAGCAGCTAGTGCTGAAGCTGAAGGATGCTTTATCTCTCCAACTGCAACCAGGTAAGAGTTCTAAAGTCACAGATATTGGGCCTGATTGATATCTGACCTACATCCAGTTTACTCCAGCATAGTTCTATAGACTTCATTGGAGCTACTCCAGACATATGTACATAAGTGAGTGGAGAATTAGACCTGCTGGACCAAATTCTCTATTCTGGTGTAAATGGGTGAAGCATCACTGACTTAGTAAAGTTTCACTCTTTGACACCAACAGAGAATTTAGTCCATTGAGTCTAGCATAAGGTGCCTTTATATTTACACTTTGGGTCGGTTAGGTGCTGCACTTATCTGCATTCTGAGCAACTCTAGGAATTGCCGAGAATATAAAGGTTGCAACATGTGAGATGCTCATTAAATATTACTTAAGCCTGTACTCAGATATTGTTCAGTCTTTCTGTGTAGTTATATTTCACCTTTGGAAATGCTGTAGAGGTTCAGCAGGTTATGTTCCCAACAAAAGGGTGCTTATTTTCTTGCCTTCTCTATGAATTTGAGGTCTCATTTGAATTTCTTTCGCTGGTTCAAAATTACTCTAAAAAGGATGCCCACAGAGTTCACATCCATTCTTTAAACACAGGGGAGATGTCCTTCATATCCCCCTTTCACAGAAGCCCTGGAGTATGTAATGATGGCACCTGCTGTTTTTCATCAATCTGAATATAATTTGGTGAGACAGTATATTATTAACTAGACAACTTGTGTTATATACTTTTTTTTATTTCTAGACGTGCAGTAACTAAATCTCACTGCATCCCTTGATATTAGCAGAAAGCTTTTACATGGAAATCTGAAATGCATGGGAGGCAATAGGTCTCAGCATATTTGTGTTAGATGTGCTTTCTAGCACTGTAAATTACTAAGGAGGGAGCGATATGGCATTCTGAGGAACCTGTAGTTCTTCAAGTGATTGCTCATGTCAGTTCCAAGTAGGTGTGTGCAAACTGCGTGCACAGTTGTCAAAAGGTTTTCCCCATAGTGGTACCCGTCGAGTCGGCTGTGGACAGGGCCGGCTCCAGGCACCAGCGTAGGAAGCTGGTGCTTGGGGTGGCCAATTCAAAGGGGTGGCACTCCATCCGGTATCGGGGCAGCACGTCCGGGTTTTCAGCAGGAATTGGGCGGCAGGTCCCGCATTCCCTCTGTTCCTCTTTGAGTTGCTGCCGAAGAGGAAAAGAGGGAGGACCCGCCACCGAATTGCCGCCAAAGAAGCGGCGCGATTGAGCTGCCACCAGAGTGCTGCTGCTTGTCTTTTTTTTTTTTTTTTGGCGCCACTTGGGGTGGCAGAAAAGCTGGAGCCGGCCTTGGCTGTGGAGCCCCCTGGAGTGGCGCCCTTATGGTGGTGAATATAGGTCCCTGCTGACCTGCTGCCTCTTCAGTTCCTTCTTATCGCCAGTGACAGTCTTTGAAGCTACTTTGTTCTCTTGCCTTGGACAAGCTCTTCTCCTACCGAATAGTTATTCTTGTATTGTATATAGTTCTACGTAGTATAGGTTTTCTAGTATTTTAATTTAGTTCATAGATAAGTTTGTGTTGGGGATTACCCCCCCACACTTTTTCCTACTAGGAGTTTTCCTACTCCCCTCAGGGACCAGGGCATGCTTCGGTCTCAAGGCTTCAAAACTTGCCAGAAGCCTATACTCAGGGGAGACCCTCACGACTCCTGCATAAAGTGCTTGGGGGAAGCCCACCAGACAAACAAGTGCAAGATCTGCAGGAGTTTCCACCCAAGGACTGAAGGAGAGAGACTTTGGACTTAAGCTTCTCCTTATGGAGTCAGCTCTCCACCCCCAGCTGGCTCAGACTACGTCAAGATCCAAGCTCAGCACTTTGACGCTGAGCATACCAGCATCAGTAAGGGAGGCTGTGGTGCTGGCGAAGGATTTGGGGTTCAGAGACCCACGGCACTGCCACTCTCCAGCACCGAAGACAAGTTCGGTGATTTCTCGACACTGATCTCACTCACCGGTGCCACATAAGAAGCCAAAAAGAGCCAAAAGAACTCACCAATAGTCCAAGCAGTGGAGCATGATGGTGCCCGCGGAGTGTGTCCCATGTCAGGACACTCAGCTCCTGCTCAGGGATAGCCGGTACCGTTGACTCTGGCTACCCAGGCAGAACCGTTGAGTCCAGTTCTGTTGGACTCCCCAGGATGGGAGAGCCAAATTGGGGAGTTGGACACGACATCCACTCCTGACACATTCGAGGCTACCAGGGACCTCATAGAGATGGCAGCCCAGCACTCTCTGGCACCGGCAGAGCCAACAGCACTGGCACCAGCAGTTCCAGGACTACACGGGGGGATGGACTGTCCAAGGGCAAACCGGCCATGCTGCAGCACTGGTCATCGTCACCTCAGCACTGATCACAGGAACCAGCCCATACAGCACCGCCATGAGCCTGAGATCAAACTTGTCCTCGGAGTCGGAACCGGAATCATACGTCTCCAGATGCAGCTGGCACCAGTCTGTTCGGTCCAGGCAAAACGAGATGCAACAACTTCCGATGATGCCCTGCCCACCACAGTGGCAGGCCCCCACTCAGTGGCCGTTCTGGACCCCATAGTCATATCATCAAGCCCAGGAGCCAAGATCCAGGTCCCTTTCAGTCACCTCAGACAGATGGGGACCTCTATCTGCCTCCATGGTAAGGGGTTCAGAGTCCAGTGCCCGGGCCGGCACCGAGTTTGCATCTGGCAATGCATCTGCCACTGTGCAGGAAGCACCTGCTTGAGAGGACCTCCATGAGTTGGAAGGTCAGGAGGACCCCGTGTACTAAACGTCTGTCCCAGATCTGGACTTTAGCGTACAAAATCTGGGTGTTTACTGTGAACCTTCCCCAAGCTTATACCCAGCTTGGATCTATTCTCGCTGCCACCAACTAGGACTATTGGGGTTCCTAGTTACCCCAAGTCACCCCAACCTTTCTGTGGGGCACCCCCAAGACCCAGAACCCCTGGGTCTCCCTATCTCAACGGGAAAACAAGCTCTTCCCCCTTGTCTCCTCGTTATCTGCTCCCCCGCTTCCCCCTCCCTTTTCCCTGGGTGAGCCTGGGCGATGCAGTACTTAACTCCTTGAAGGCAAAACAAAGAGGGAAATCACCCTCCCCCTGAGGCGATGCATTCAAATCTAGTAAAGCTAATATAAAGAGATTTTCCAACCCCCCTTCCTGTAGCCTCACCAGAGAAACCCCAAAAACCTCAGCCAGGTTTTAAAAAAGAACTTTATATAAAAAGAAAGAAAATACAAAACAATAATCTTGCATTAAGAACTCAATACAGGCTCTTGCTTATAAGAAAATATGAATAAACAGTCTGATTTAAAAGATAGCCCCGTTTAAACCAGTCCAGCAAATCAACACACCTGTAAATACAACACAAAGCTCATCACAGCCGAATTACTTTGTTTCCTTTTTGTACTCACAGATGTTTAGGAGAAGATTTGAAAGAAGAGGGAGTTAGAAGGAAAGCTTGCTTTCTCACAGCCGAGGAAAACAAAAAGACCCCGAAAAAAGCCAAAAACCTGCAGAGGTTCCCACCCTTCCTTTTGAAAATCCTGTTTCCTGATTGGTCCTCTGGTCATGTGTTTGGTTCCCTATGTAACCCCTTTA
Source organism: Chelonoidis abingdonii (assembly GCF_003597395.2). Classification (NCBI taxonomy): domain Eukaryota; kingdom Metazoa; phylum Chordata; order Testudines; family Testudinidae; genus Chelonoidis; species Chelonoidis abingdonii. The sequence continues at coordinate 16,964,631 of NC_133778.1, forward strand.
CAGTAAAAGAAGATTAACCCTTACCTTACCTATCTATTTATGACACCCCGTGCCTATGAGGGCTTCTTCATCCTCCTCCCTGGACATGGCAGTAGCAGGCTCATCTGCCTCATTACCGGCTTTGGACAATAGAGCCCATCAAGAGCTGCTCAGAAGAGTAGCCCAAAATCTTGGCCTGCAAGCAGAGGAGGTGTCAGCAGAAATGAACCCTATAGTGGACATTCTGATGCCAGAAGGCCCTTCCAGGGTGGCCTAGCCATTGATCAAGTCCATCCACAATATTACCAAGACCTTCTGGCACACTCCTGCTTCCATTCCTCCCACAGCTAAAGGGGTGAAGAGGAAGTACTTTGTACCCTCTAAGGGGTACAAATACCTTTTCACCCACCCCTAGCTGGGCATGCTGGTAGTGGATGTGGCCAAGGCCAAGAAAAGGCAGGGTCACCAGAGCCCCACTCCAAAGTCGAAAGAGGCAAAGAAGCTGGACCTCTTTGGCCATAAGGTCTATTCAACCAGGGGGCTCCAGCTTCAAATTGTCAATCAACAGGCAGTTCTTAGCTGCTACAGTTTAACTCTTGGAACTCCCTGTCCAAGTTTAAGGAGGTATTTCCATCTGACTCCTGCTCTGACTTTGCCTGAAGGAAGGCAAGACCATTGCCAGGACTTCCTTGCAGGCTGCATTAGACTCAGTGGACTCGGCCACTCGTACAGTGTCTACAGCCATTGTCACATGGCTAGCTCGTGGCTACAAGTCTCGGCCCTCCCCAGAGGTCCAACAGACTATACAAGACCTGTCCTTCGATAGTGTGGGTCTCTTCGCTGAGCAGACGGACTCTAAGGTCGCTCTAGAATCCTTGAGATTATGGAGCCTAAAGTTCTTGGGGCTTCATACACCAGTCCTGCAAAGAAAGCATTTTAAGCCTCAGCCCCCGCCTCACTTCTACCCCTCTCAGCTGAGGCAAGACTATAAACAGGAGACAGGGTAGGAGTAATAGGAAAAGGCCTCTGCAGTCCTCCTCTACCCAGGGCCAAGGCTCAGCGAGACAGTCTTTACCTCCCAAGAAAAAAACTTTTGAAGGTGCACCCAGGGTGACGCATCAGTCCATATCTCGGATCCTTCTTCTTTTGTGAACTATCTATCTCATTTCTACCATGCTTGGGCTCAAAAGACATCAGCTCACTGGATCTTGACCATGGTAGAATTTGGATATTCTCTCCAGTTCTGTACCTTCCCACCCACCTTCCCCGTCCCTCTTCAGGGTCCCTTCTCATGAGCAGCTTCTAGTGCAGGAGGTGCAAATGCTCCTACAACTCGGGGCAGTAGAAGAGGTACCTATGGAGTTCAGGGGCAGGGGATTCTATTCCTGTTATTTCCTAATCCCCAAGGCCAAGGGTGGACTCTGGCCAGGGCTGGCTCCAGACACCAGCGCAGGAAGCAGGTGCTTGGGGCGGCCAATGGAAAGGGGCGGCACATCTGGGTCTTCGGTGGCAATTTGGCGGCAGGTCCCTCACTCCCTCTCGGAGGGAAGGAGCCACCGCCGAATTGCCGCCAAAGAATGAAGCAGCATGGTAGAGCTGCCACCTATCGCGGCTTTATTTTTTAATTTTTTTTTGGCTTTGCTGCTTGGGGCGGCAAAAAAGCTGGAGCCAGCCCTGGATCTGGTGTATTCTAGATCTGCAAAACCTCAACAGATTCATGAAGAGGCTGAAGTTCTTCATGGTCTCCTTGGCTTCCATCATTCCCTCTCTGGATGCGGGAGGCTGGTGTGCCCCCCACGACCTGAAGGATGAATACTTCCATGTGTCCATGGTCCCATCCCACAGACGTTTCCTTCGATTCATTGTCAACAACACCCACTATCAGTTCACGGCCCTCCCCTTCAGCCTCTCAGTGGCTCCTCAGGTGTTCACTAAGTGCATGGTGATTGTGGCGGCCTTCCTGTGAAAGCAGCAGGTGCAAGTGTTCCCATATCTGGATGACTAGCTGATCAAGGGTCAGTCTTGGGCCCAAGTGGAGGACCATATGAGCCTGGTGCACATGACATTCCTCAGGCTCGGTCTCATTCTAAATGTAGAAAAAAAAAAAAAAAGTCAACTAAACCCCTATGCGGAGGATAGAGTTCATCGGGGCCCTCCTGGACTCCACCCAGGCCAAGACTTTTCTCTTAGAAGCTCATGTCCTCGCCATAAGCGCCGTCATAGAGGATCTCAAGAGATTCCCCACTACAATGGCGCAAACATGTCTGAAGTTGCTTCGGCATATGGCTGCCTGTACCTGTATGTAGTACTGCATGCCAGGTTGTAGCTACGCCCACTTCAGACGTGGTTAGCCCGAATTTACAGGCCAAACAGAGATCGCATAGACAGACTGGTCACTCTTACTCCTCAGGCTCTCGAATCCATCTGATGGTGGCTAACTCACAAGCAATATGGAGAAGAGCACTCCTGCACATACTTCAGCCGTTGCTGTCTCTAGTCACAGATGCATCGGTGATGGAATGGGGGGTGCACCTGAGTGAACTCAAGACACAAGGCCTCTCAGTCCCAGGTGGAACTTTTGCTGCACATCAATGTCAGGGAGCTGTGGGCGGTTCACCTCACTTGCCAAACATTTCAAACCCATCTACAGGGAAGATGTGTATCCGTACTGACAGACAATACCACAGCAATGTTTTATATAAACAGACAAGGTGGTGCTCGCTCCTCTCCCCATGCCAGGAAGTCCTCAAGCTGTGGTTCTTCTGCATCACTCACTCAGTACAACTGGAGGTCTTGTACCTTCCCTGTTTGCAGAATGAACTGGCCGATCGCCTCAGCAGGTCATTTCACAGCCACGACTGGTCCCTGCTCCCAGATGTCGCCATCAACATCTTCCGAAAGTGGGGACTTCCCCAGACAGACTTGTTTGTGACAAGATGCAACAGGAAGTGTCAACAGTTCTGCTCCTTCCTGAATTACAGCCCGGGCTTGCTCGGGGATGCCCTCTTCCTGTCCTGAAATGGATACCTGCTGTACGCATTCCCACCTTTCCCACTCGTCCACAAGGTCCTCCTCAATGTCCAGGGAGAGAAAGAATTGTTGATTTTAATAGCACCAGCATGACCACGTCAGCACTGGTTCGCCACGTTACTGGACTTGTCAGTGGATATGCCCATTACTTTGCCCTTGGTTCTGGACTTGATCACACAGGACCATGGCCACTTCCAGCACCCAAACCCAGAATCTCTCCATCTCATAGCATAGAAACTCCATGGCTGAATCCACTAGAACTTACCTGCTCAGACTTGGTTAGGGAGTTCTCCTTGGCAGCAGGAAGCCTTCTACTCGTGCCACTTATCCAGCAAAGTAGAAGAGATTTTCCATTTAGTCCCTCCAGAAAGGTACTCCTCCATTGCAATCCTCAATTCCCTTTATCCTGGGCTACTTGCTTCACCTGAAGCAACAGGGGCTGGCAGTTTCGTCAATAAAGGTGCACCTGGTGACAATTTCAGCTTTCTATCCTGGCTCAACAGGATGCTCAGTGTTTGCTAACTCTGTGGTTGGCTATTTCCTCAAGGGGCTGGACAAACTGTACCCCCAAGTAAAACAACCAATCCCTCCATGGGAACTTAATCTGGTGCTCTCAAATCTCATGGTCCCTCTCTTTGAGCCCCTAGCAACGAGCTCACTGTTCCACCTGTCTTGGAAAGTGGCATTCCTAGTGGCTATAACATCAGCCAGAAGGGTGTCTGAGCTCAAGGCTTTGACGTCCGAGCCCCCTTATACTATGTTTTATAAGTACAAGGTACAATTGTGACCGCACCCACGTTTCCTCCTGAAGGTAGGTTCGCAATTTCACACAAATCAGGACATCTTTCTGCCAGTGTTCTATCCTAAGCCACATGCCAATGACAGGGAATGCATGCTCCGTTTCCTGCATGTCAGCCAGGCATTAGCCTTTTACTTCAAGTGAACAAAGCCGTTTAGGAAGTTGCTATTGCAGAAAGAATGAAAGGTCTCCTTACTTCATCTCAGAGAATCTCTTCTTGGATCATGGCCTGCATCAAGAACATGCTGTGACCTAGCAAAGATTCCAGCCCCAGCGTTGACAAAGCACTCCACAAGAGCACAGGCTTCATCTGCACCAGTCGTGGCATAGGTTCCCATTCATGACATCTGCTGAGCGGTGATGTTGTCATCTATTCACACCTTTACATCACACTATGCCATCACTCAGCAGGCAAGAGACAATGCCGCGTTTGGTAGAGCCGTGCTACAGTCGGCAACTCAGTGAACTCCTACCCCTCCTCCCGGGGACTACTTGGGAGTCACCTACTTGGAATTGACATGAGCAATCACTTGAAGAAGTAAAACTGGTTACCTACCTTTCGTAACTGTTGTTCTTTGAGATGTGTGATTCATGTCCATTCCGAGACCCACCCTCCTCCCTTCTGTCAGAGTATCCGACAAGAAGGAACTGAAGAGGTGGCGGGTCGGCAGGGACTTATATTCACTGCCATAAAGGCACCATTCCAGGGGTCTCCACAGCCGACCTGAAGGGTACTACTAGGGGAAGAACCTTCCAACAATCATGTATGCGCACACACACACCTACTTGGAAGGGACATGAGCAACACATCTTGAAGAACAACAGTTATGAAAGGTAGGCAACCGTTTTTTGTCTCTCACTGACAGGAAGTGGCTAGATTCATAGGTCACCTGTGTTATGCTGGATGGATTTTCAAGGCAGGAGGGGAGTCGGATATGAGAAAAGATAAAACAATGCTGTAAAAATGAGCTGGGAAGATTTAAAAAAAATTTAAAACAGCTTAAAATCTGAAATAAATAACATTCTATTAAGCCTTATCATGCAAGGCCCAAGGCACTCTATGTCCATTACATCTGGCCCTATAAATATATATTACACACAAAAAAACATGTGAAAATAACATTAATGAGATTGCAACAGTTGGAAAATGCCAGAATTAAGGTTGCATCTGAACCCTTAATTCAGCCCTTTTATGCATTTGCATTATGAGTTAGTCATTAAATACATGATCATATACTATTTTTTCCACAAGACCCTTGCCTCCCACCACCCAGATCCCAGTTTCCTTGACCAACCAGTTCTAGCCTCCATCCTCCTCCCTGGCTTCCAGTCCCACCTCTTTGCCGAGGTAGTCCCAATTCTGCCCCTCACCGCAGGTTTCAGGCACAGCTTCTTTTACCTCTGCTCCACTTCCAGTTTCACCAGATACCTTGTCCCAATCTACTCTTCCCTCCTCCATAGTCCAGTCTTTGTTACCACTGTAGTCAAATGAGACAGCTTTCTCCTCTGTGCTGCTGCCTGCGAGTAGGGGATCACTGAGCGGACAGGAGAGACAAGCTCATTGCTCTCAAGTTCTAGTGCCAGCTCTGCCCTGGACCAGAGCAGCCACTACAGGGAAAGTTTGGAGGAGGAGCATGCTCAGAGTTGCTATGTGGGGATAGCACACGTGCAGTCCTGTCCCATGTAGAAGCTGTGAGGAGATGGAGCATGCTCAGTGAGGATGGATTCTTTGGAGATTTTAGCTTTTAAGTGCTAACACATCTCTATTGAGTATGTGCAAACTGCGATTCTTCAAAGCCTTATAAGATGCTTAAATTTGGGCAGATTTTCCTAGGGATGGAAGGAGGCACATTCCTGCCACAAAGGTCACTGCCTGATGAATTTCTACTCCCTGATTCTAAACATGGGTGTATTAGAGTATTCCAAAGAAAAGGTAACAAGATTTTTTTAACATGATCAAAACAATTTTTTTCCCTGTCCTTGTTCTGAGAAATGGCTGGGCCATTTTGGCTGAAATTGTCCAGATAAGTTTAGCCTGGGGAAGATGTGCAACACAGAAAATGTCAGCCCAAAGGGTTAAAGTTTAGCAAAGTTATAAGAAAATGAAAACGGGATCTTATAATGGGAACTCTTGGGTAACCTTAATAGTCAGTGCTACCAGTGCTGCTGTTATATATAAGGTGCTTAGGAATGGACCCAAAGAGCAGTCTCTTACTGTAAGTAATCCATATAAGTCACAGAGCAAAGACTAACTCAACGTGAGTAGAGATATAATCTGACAACTCTGTTCATAGTTTATAAACATATTAGACATGTGGTAGAGTCAAGCATTGAACCCAGATCTCTTAATTTCTACTACAGTGCTGTCACCACACACTAACCTTCCTCTCTCAGTTTGCAATTACTCTAGAATTACCCCAGATTTGCACTCATGTGAGCTCAGCATTTAACCCTCACTGCTTGAGTCATTTAAAACTGGAGAAGACATAGTACTGTAGAGGAAGTCACTCTCAGCAGTCAATATGGAACAAACTTGCATGGTGGGCTTTTCTGTCTCTGATTTCTATGACTGAGTAGTTGTTTGGCCCCCACAGTCAGCCTCCCACTCACATAAAATTCCCTTATAATCAATGCTCTTATTACAGCAGAGCTTTGTTCAGCTCTCAGGATGCCTCACTTTCATTGATAATAATGTAATAAGGAAAGTCAGCAGATAAAACTTTTATTTCTACAGAGCTACATTGAATTGGAGTCTTTTAAAGAGTTGTACAGGGATTTTGCTGCATTCAGGTGCTGTGAAATAATCTTTTTTCTTTTTAGCTCAGCAGTCTGCTATAAAACAGGAGTTGGTCTCCACCGCTGAGCATGTTTGCAGGTCCTTCTCTGACCTCATCAACCACGTGACTTTGCCAGCTAGGAAGTAATAAGATGCCAGTATTAGCCTTACTACTTCATCACACTATTGCCCAGGTAATTACAGCCATGTGTCATCTCTAAAGTTGGTCAAATATTGAACTGTAATAATTAACATAATCGAGTTCTGCTCTGGGGTCTTTATTAGAGTCTTCTGTAGTGTTAGAGGAGAAATTCTCCATTATATTCGTACCACGTATTCCTAGCCTATTCCTAACCTGAAGAAAATATAGGGCCAGATCTTGGCCAATGCATATCAATATAGTTCTGTTCACTTCAGTGAGGCTATGCTAACATACACAGCTAATGATCTGGCCCATACGATCTTCCCATTACTATAGTAACTGATAATTGCTTGTGTTTCAGGAAACAAGAGGATTTTTTCCCCCCACACACACGGAGATGGCTTTAGTTAACTAGTCTCATTGATAAGTTGTCTGACATTGTGTTATAGTTCAAGAAGCACTGAACAGAAGGAGTAAATCTTTAGTTGTCTTCTCCAAGTTGTCCATTGTCTCCAATATCTGACAGTCAGGCATTTGCATTTTACTAAATTAGCAACTAACTTGGTGAAAAGGAAGAGCTGTGAACAATTAGAGGCATTCTATTGCTTTAGAAGCCCCATATATATGGAACTGTTAAAGAGCTTAATATTACTTGAAGGACTTCAATATCAGAAAAGAAACTTTTGTTTTTCTTTTGTTGCTAGCACAGGGTAGTCACAGAGTCAGCTGAAAACAAATTATGAAAACTTTTCCAACACAGCATTGAAAATACTTAAGGATGGTGTTTATATATGGAAGGTAATATGCTATTGAGAGATATTGGAATTCTTATAAGGGTTCAGATGGTTATTTAGGTTGTTGCTAGCTGACCACCAGATCCTGTGCCCTTTGTAGCCAATGGCAAAGCTTCTATTGACTCAGCAGTGCAAGCTTTCAGCCTTGGATGCTTTGGGGGACAATCTGGGATTTGGAGGAGAGTAAGATAGTGGACAAAAGAGGAATGATATGTTCACTACTGATTCATCTAAGATGTGCCACATTCCACTTCCTCTCCTTCTGGTACATAGGCGAGAGATCTGAAAGGAAAGGATTGAACTCACACTTAGAAGAAAAGCCACTTGCACTATATGCTGTTCTTTAATATCCTGGCCATAGACCTGATTCTCTATGGTTACATCTGCTTTACACCAGTATAACTCCCCTGATTTCAATAGAGTTATATTGACATAAATTGAGGTAACAGAAGAGTCACGCCCATCATAGTGTTGTTCTGGAATAGCAGTGCTGAAGATTGAGACAATGGTGAGCAGGCAAGGCAGTCATGTTTGGACTACTAATTGTGGTGTTAGTTTTGTGGTAACAGTGACCAAAAGCATCTCTGTGTTCACACTCTACACACTATTGCAATCTTTGTATGAAATATGCCATGTGAGATTTCATTTGAAAATAATAAATAACTTGCTGGTCAATAGTATTATATGTGAAGTTACAAATTCACTCTATATGATATTAAAATATGTTCACAACCAGACAGCCCTGTCTAGGCAAAAGTTGTTAAACAGGCATATCCTAAATAAAGGCATGTATGTTTACCCCTCAATGTACATATAAGTAGTAAATAGGGTCCTCGAGATAGCAGGGGGAAGAGATGACTAGAAACAGAACAAGTAGGATTTCATCAAAGACAAAGGGAGGAAAAAAAGAACATGGAGCCTCTATCACCAGACTCCATGTTGCCTTCTTTACTGGTTGAATAAACTTTACTTTGAAGCAGTGGTGGGCAAACTGTGGCCCGTGGGCCACATCCAATTCAGCAGCCGATTTAATCTGGTCTGTGAACTCCTGCTGGGGAGCAGGGGCTGGGGCTTGCCCTGTTCCCACACTCCAGCCGGCGAACAGGGGGCGCTCCACACACGTGCCGCAGCTCCCAGAAGCAGCGGCATGTCCCCGCTCTGGCTCCTATGTTTAGAGGCAGCCAGGGGGCTCTGTGCACTGCCCCTGCCCCAAGCGCCGCCCCCGCAGCTCCCACTGGCTGGGAACTGCAGCCAGTGGGAGCTGCAAGATGGCCCCTGAGGATGGGGCAGTGTGCAGAGCTACCTGTCCATGTCTCCACATAGGAGCTGGAGCGGGGTCATACTGCTGCTTCCCTGAACCCCTTCTGTGCCCCAGCCCCCTGCCCCAGCCCTAATCCCCCTCCTGCCCTCCAAACCCCTCGAGCCCAGCCCAGAGCACACTCCTGCACCCCAAACTCCTGATCCCCAGCCCCACCCCAGAGCCTGCACACCCAGCCAGAGCCTCATCCCCACTCCTGTGCTCCAACCCCCTGGCCCAGCCCTGATCCCCCTTCCACCCTCTGACCACTTGGGCCCAGCCCAGAGTACCTTCCTGTACCCCAAATTCCTCACCCCACCTCAGAGCCTGCACTTCCAGCTTGCAACCTCCTGCCCCAGCCTGGAGCTCCCTCCCACACCCTCAATTCCTCATTTCTGGCCCCATCTCAGAGCCTGCACCCCCAACCAGAGCCCTGACCCCCTCCTGCACCCCAACCCCAATTTCATGAGCATTCATGGCCCACCATAAAATTTCCATACCCAGATGTGGCCCTCAGGCCAAAAAGTTTGCCCACCCTGCTTTGAAGGGTAACCCTCAGAAGAATCCACCGAAGAAAGGGGCAGAGAACCCCAAGTTCTTTCTCTTTCTTCTAAGAAAATTAAGGCACCAGCAGCTTCGGGCCTCTGGGAGAGATCCTGACCAAGGAAACTGTCACCCTCCATCTTGCTGGAAGACTATGGATAAGAAAAGCTATCCCAAACAAAGCATTGAGCCAAAACTTGCTAGAAGAAGTTTGACTTTTAGATGTGTTTTTTCACTGATATTTACAGATAACCATTTCTAACTCTCTTATACTTGCATTCACTTAAAATCCTATCTTCTTTGTTAATACTTAATGAACTTGTTTTATTTTTAATCTAAAGTAATCCAGTACTTTATTTAAACTGAACTGTTTGGTAAGTCCAATTGAAGTAAACTGTTGACTATCAACTCTTTATAGGAGCAATGAATCTTAATAGCTGAACGTTCCAGGAAAGGGCTGGACAGTGCAGAACACCCATTTTGGGGGGAAAATCTGGGCCTGGGAGCATGTTTGGGTCACCCTGCAAGTAGTAACCGAGGCTGGTGGAAGCGAGAGTGAAGCCGTAGGCAGGCTGGTGGGATCAGAGTGGCTGAACCAGGATTGCCTAGCACACACATACTCAGGGTGCAACCTGCATGTTGGTATGCTGGCTGTGAGCAGTCCAGAGTGGGAGCTACAACAGAGATGCATTGTGAGGCACCCATGGTTACAGGGAAGGCAGTGACACAACCCCCTTGCTGGTCTGGGCTGCACCCCAGAATGTGACAGGGATGCACTGGATTGGAAGCAGATACTTTGTTAAATGAGAGGATGATGAACTAAAGTTCTTCTTTGAGTGCTTGCTCATGTGTATTCCACAGTAGGTGTGCGTGCTCGCCCCCTGCACCAATGCCAGAAGTTTTCCCTCAGCAGTACCCGTAGGGGGAGAGCTGCTGAGACCCCTGGAGTGGTGCCTCTATAGCACGCTATAAGGGGAGCCGCACGCTCCCCCCACCCTCAGTTTCTTCTTGCCACCAGTGACGGTGCATCAGAACTACCTGCTCCAGCTTTGCTGCAGCTCATCGTTTCGTTGTTAGTAGTACCTGTGTTACTAAGCTGAAATTTTATTCAACTAACTTAGTTAGTTAGTATTCAGGCTGGGGCATGCCCCAGGGTTTAAATCGTGCAAGTCTTGCAGGCGTTCAATGCCTAGAAGTGACCCGCATGCCGACTGTCTTCGCTGCTTGGGCGAAGCTCACATCATCGACTGCTGTAAGATCTGCAGGTCCTGTAAACCCAGAACTAACAAGAGAGAGAGAGACACAGACAGACAGACACACACACACACACACACACACACACACACACAAGACTTCGGGCCCTTCTCATGGAGTCAGCACTGGCCCAAACCGCGGTGCACTGAGCAGAATCAGCACCGGAAACTTAATCTTCGGTGCGCAGCGATCTCCTGGCACCTTCCGGTGGCCAGCACTGCTCCTCATCAGGGAACTCAGGCCGATACGCTTAGCCGGTGTGGTGTTCAGCTCATAGCTGTGCAGCAAGGTGGTCAGAATCCTCAGACAACACCGCCACAATGTTTTACATCAACAGACAGGGCCGGATGAGGTCGTCAGCCCTCTGCCGGGAAGCCCTCAGCCTCTGGGAGGCTCTCTATAGCTCATGACATCTCCTTGAAGGCTTTCTGCCTGCCAGGCATCAACAATGCCACGACAGTGTATTTTTCTCAAAGGGCTAGACCCGTCCTTTCCTTATGCTAGAACCCCTGGCCACATGTTATCCCACCTCACAGGGCCCTCCATTCGAATCCCTGGCCACATGCTCATGGTCTCACCTTTCATGGAAGGTGGCCTTCCTCGTGGCCATGTCAGCCCAGCAGGTCTCAGAGCTCAGGGCCCTGACCTGCAATCTCCCTTACACAGTCTTTCACAAGGACAAGGTTCAGATCTGCCCACACCCGGCATTCCTCCCTAAGGTGGTCTCCGCTTTTCACATGGGCCAGGACATCTTCCTGCCTATCCTCTGCCCCAAATGTCATGCCTCTAATGAGGAATGTCGCCTCCATATGCTTGATGTGCGCAGAGCACTGGATTTTTATCTGGATCGGACTAAGCCATTCCGCAGGTCTTTGCAACTCTTTGTTGCTTCGGACGAGCGCATGAGGGGCCAACTGATCTCCACCCAGAGGCTTTCCCAGTGGATTACATCGTGCATCCACACATGCTACAACCTAGCAGGGGTTCCCGCACCACCTATCATAAGGGCTCACTCGACAAGGGCTCAGGCCTTGTTGGCTGCCTTTGTGGCCCATGTCCTTATCCAGGAATCTGTAGAGCCTCTACCTGGTCCTCAGTACACATGTTCATGTCGCACTATGCAATCGTCTCCCATGCCAGGGATGATGCTGTTTTTGGTAGAGCTGTGCTTCAGCCAGGGTACTGCTGAGGGAAAAAACTTCCACAGTAAGAGTGCATGCTCACCACGTTCACTGGTGCTGGAATAGACATGAGCAACACATCTCCAAGAATGCCAGTTATGGAACAGGTAACTCTCCTTTTTCTGACTTGGCTATTCACCAGTGCTGACCATTGCTAATTTTGCTTGTCAGCCCATTCTTGCTATGTGATATTTTATTATATGATAGGTTATTTCCATCAAATGCAGCTGTATGTTTCCAGTTGACACAAATGAGTAATCAATTATTCTGAAGTTACAAATGTACTTTAATGAATAAGAAATGGAAGTGATTCAGTAGCCCTTCAGACAGTGGAATTAGAGATCCCTCAACCTGCCATCAGTGTTCTGAAAGACTACACAGAAGACCTAGTGAACAGAGTACAGAGACATGGATTTGCATAAATTATGAGAGCAGACATAATTCCAAAAATAATGTACCTAAACTAGATCACTTACAGGTGAAGTTAAGGGTGCTACACCAACTGACACCAGCTGAGAATCTAGCCCCTAAAAATAAAACTTCTAAAGACAACCAGAGACTGTTCATGGCTTTAAGGACTAGAAAAAGAACTCAACTTGGAGGAAATTAATGCACTGTTGAATGAAGATAAAGTGAAGGCGGTCATATGCTGAAACAGAGCTCCATAAATAATGCAGCAACATTTACGCAGATTGAAACATGGAGTTTAACAAAGAGAGGTAGTCTCAACGGACTAGAAGAGTTCTGTTTTTTAGAAGTCTTGATGGGATTATAAGGCATCAAGATAAAGGGGGCTATCTGACTCGAATCAAGATGAATAGAAAATTTTTCTTTGGCGAGACCTCGGCCACCCACTCAAGAGACCTTTAAAGTAGTGATCATGGTAATAAACATTCCTAATTCTTCATATAGACTTTGGTCACAGAATCCCCAAATCATGCTTAAACACAGATGTCAAAGAATACATATGACAAAATGAAGGGGATTATCTAGATGCTAACAAGCACTTTATCTACAAATGAACAGACGTTAAAGAAAGTAAAATATTAGTTGGATTGTGATAATACAAGAAGAAATGGAACAAATGGCAGAGTAATAGGGACCAGTGAGAAGCAGGTACAGCTATATCCCCATAAAGAGAGACAGAATGGGGGTGAGGTGGGGGATAAGATCTGGATGGGAACTTAGTAGCCTTGGCACTAGCAACAGTATAGTACATAGTCCAATTTGCCTAGGACACTATCTTTGATGGCCCCAGATTGCAACATAAGGAAGTACATTTTCATATGGTGCATAGCTATGTGGCTGCCCATTTCCCCAATACATACAAAGGACTGAAGCCTTAACTCTGTTTTCACTTAGGTTTGCCTCAGGCCAGCTCACGCTGAAGTCCGAGACTTGTCCCAAGAAAGACCTGAGTGAGGACTTCAAGGTTTGACCTTGCAAGTTTCATATGGCTGAATCTCCATGCACCATATGGATACTTCACTCCCAGAAGATGATAATGATCATCTCTGAGAACAGAGCAAATTGGTGGTACAGAATTCTGTTTTAACAAAAATACGGTCCTGACTTTGATGCCTTTCCGTGCATGGTGTAAAATCAAATTATTTGATAAGGATTTGGAGATGAGGGTGGGAAAAAGCTGGGGGTATGTTCCTGGTGTGCTAAAAGTGCAGATTTTCTGCACTTATTGGCTGAACTTAGTCATTGTTTGCACATTTTTCTGCTGTGTGTTGATGATTTGTGATTATAAATCTAATTGTTAGGGCATGTGCAGCTTCTTGCCTGGGCTTTATTTGTATTATTTAAATATAAATAAATGACAGTATTTTCCACTGAACCAGCTGATCTAACTACTGCTGATATTGGGCTACATCCTCAGCCTAGCTGAGGGTGGAGCAGAAAGGTGGCTCAAACTTACCTTTTCATTCTGCCACTCTTGTAAACAGCAAGGGCCAAAATATCCTCCAACATCCCCTTGCATCTAGAGCAGCCTCTGGGGACTGCTACACCAGCTGAGGATCAGCTAGAATACTATGAATTCCCACTCAGCCCTGACATCCTCTGTGATGGGGGGAAGGAGTAGAGTAATAGAGCTGACTATGCCAGCTTTATACCACCTAACGATTCCTTTATAGCAGGGGAGGGGGATCCCTGACTGCCCCATCATAGTAGCCCAGATACAGGGCTGCAGCTGTGGCTCATACTTTGCACTTGCCAAAGGAGATGGATTCCCTTACACAGCCATCTCTACCAGTGGTATCCAATTAATGAGGACACAAGAAGAAATAGAACACATAATGGCATGGAGGACCTGCAGGAGGCAGCTATCTTTAGTCTATTAAAAATGGTTAAAAGGCCACAGTCCCTCCTTTTTGGCAGCTCTTATGTTCCATTACACTCCCTTTCTGGTGCTCAGGCTGAGGAATAGTAAGGAAGGGACAGCAGTACACTTGACTCACATCAGAGCTACTCCTAGGGCTGCAGGGGGTAGTGGTGGGAGGCAGCTGCATTTCTTCCCATTAGCAATTAGCCTGATTCTAGGAATTGAGTTGTAAGATTGCAGGGCCCTGGGAATGCACATACTTGCAATTCATAATCAGGTACTTACTTTCTTCTTAACAGGTGTCCTTGAGAGCCTGTAAGCAGTTGCTCTAACACAACAGCAGTAAGTGTATCATGTAGTGTTAGAGTATCATGCTGAAGGTGTTTGCATCTAGCACACCAGTTGTCAGCCACTTTGGTCCCATAGTGGCTTGTTTCCATCCAACCTTGCCCTGTGGTTAAGTCACATCTATTCAAGGCCCTTTCTGGGGTAACAGAAGTCCATATGTCTCAATAAGAGATCCTTCAGCCTGTCATGGGATACTTCTCAGCCTATCCTGTGGGCTCAGACCAACTTGGGCTTGAGCGGCTAGCCTGAGCCTCTGATATTGCCACAACACCCACACAGCTATTTTTAGTATGCTAGTGTAAGGCTAGGAGGCTCACTTCCAGCTGCAGTATAGACATACCCTCTGCCTTCTCCCTAGATCTGCCCAGCTCCTTGGTCCTCCTCTAAACAATAGCCCACAGAACTGTCTTTCTGGGCCTTGTCCTTTTTCCTAGGCTCACCCTTGATAGACAAACATATGTTACTCACCATGACTCTCTTCAGCAGCCCACTCCAGAGCTCCTTTCTCTAGCTAAGTGTGTTCTTGTTTATTTGCTCACTCACTCATGCTCGCTCTCTCTCTCTTTGTAGTCCACCCTGACCCTTTCACAGCCCAGGCTATTGGGTGTCATTAAATTACTACATCAGTATCAGCTGGTGCCAGGCTACCACCCTCACAGGCAAGGCTGGGCCCAGCTCCCCTAAAAGCACCAGCCAGCCTGTGACAGGGCCCCAGTTTAGAGTCAGTGAATCTATAGCAAGCATCAATGTCATATTTTTTTCAATATCATCAGGTTGCATCTTCATGCCAAGCAATTGAACTCCAGTCAAAAACAAACAAGGTTTATGCTATGAAATGGAATTAGGCTCTGAGGTCTTCAGACAGGAGAAAATGCCTGCAGTAACAGTTCCTTCAGGAATTTCATTACTTGCAAGTTTACATTTAATTGCCTCACTCTTTTATTTCAGCAAAATTAATACCATAAATTGTTTCCCTTACAGCATCAGCCTCCAGACCTCTTCATAATACCATGACCTTACGTTATAAACTAAACTATTCTTTCAACCCCACGCCCACACCCACCTTTTCCTGCCCATTTCCTCAAAGGTCAAATGGCTGCTATAGTTTCTTAATGAAGGAAAAGAGCTGATGCAGAGCTGTATGGTGGATTGGTCCAAAGCTGAATGTTGTCTTGGCCAGCAATTACCTTTCACCAACAGTCTTGATATTCAATAGGAGAAAGGAGGATGAAGGATCCTGTTGTTCGAGAGGGAAAGTATACAAAATTACAGGCCTGGTCTACACCACCACTGTCGGTCGATCTAAGCTACACAATGAGTTACATTAGTAGTATAACTCAAGTTGACGTAGCTTAGATCTACTTACCGCACTACACTACACTATGTCAATGGGAGACGCTTGCCCGCTAACACTGCTTCCGCCTCTTGTTGAGGCGGAGTACAGAAATCGATGGGAGTGCATGTCTTCACTAGACCCGCTAAATCAATGCTGCTGCATCAATTGCAGCAGCACCAATTTAGCTCCATAGCAAAAACAAGCCCATAGTAGTAGCCTGTTCCTGAAGGCCCCTCCTAAAGCATGTCAGAGGCAGAAAGCAGTGTCTTCTGAGAATCTCTCTGCTGCTAATGACTAGTGAATTCTTGGGAGATAGACAATCGATAGATGAGGAGAGCTGGCACTATCTATAGTAATAACAATTGCAAGTGTACCTATGTGTATACTAAATTGTATCCTTCTCCTCCATAATCTTTGTCTATCACTTGTCTTCATAGACGGAGAGTTCTTTGGGTCAGGAATTGTTTCTTTTTATGTGTTTGTACAACACCTAGCACCATGAGGCCCTGATACCAATTGGTACTGCAACGTAGTGCAAGAATGGTCCTGGCACTACTCCCAGGCAAGTACTGGGGACACATTAGTAGGCCATAGCCACAGCCTGAGACAGTTAAAGCTGGTGAAAGTTGCTAAATTTGAAAACAAAGGTTCTGTCCTTGTGTTCATGCTCCAGTTGGGGTTGCCTCCTACAGATATTTTAGACACAAACACAAGCTTAACTTTAAGTACGTATGTAGTCCCATTGAAGTAAATGAGTGAAATCCTGGCCATATTGAGATCAATGGGAGTTTTGTCATCAACTTTAATAGGGCCAGAATTTCCCTATATGTGCACGCTTTAAGCCAACAATGCACTTATTTGTTTTTCTGGACTGGGGCAGACTGCCTAGCACCTATCAGGATTGAGCCCATCAGTAAATGAGTTTTCTGGCAGATACAGTCGTCAGAATAGAAAATATTGCAGAATGTTCAAGGAGAGTCATTTTAAATTTGTAACTTAGACATATTTGCTCCGTAAACCTGATTCTAAGGCTATGGCAGCTCTGCGAGCTAGGGTGTGATGTCCCAACTCGCCTACACATACTCAGCCTGGCACTCATTGAGATGGCATGGATGTAAATAGCTGCTTAGCTGCTGTAGCATAAGTAGTGGCAGTGGAGTACACCAGTGGGTATGTACTTGACCCAGCTCAGCTGTGCCCCCACTGCGGACATCCATGAGACTCTGGCTGCGCTGCTATTTATACTCATGCTAACTTGCTGAGAGGTAGTTTGAGTATGTGTACACAGAGGAATCGCATACTTAGCTTGTAGTGTAGACATAGCTTAATAGTTACATTCATTCAGCCAGGTAATAGAAACATGCCCTGTGACCTAGGCATCCACTAAAAAACAGCCACAATTTTGAATACTAAATTCTTGCAATGAATGGCACATTTAATCAGTTTCCTCATATTTATCCTTCAATGCTAATAGTTTTGAATAATTCTTTAAACTGAATGATGTTAGTTTGAAGAAACTGATTTATCTGCAGACAATCTGCAAACAGAAAAAGCAGCAAAATTTGTCAAATATCCAAATTATGTCACACATAGCTGATGGAAACATTTCCATCAACAACATATTTTTATGTTGTAACTCCGCCTCGCCTCCCAAAAAAATAAATGACTGTATGTAGGAAGTATTTACTTGGTTTAAATTTTCCAATTTTTTTCCAGTGGAAAACCAAAACAATTTTTGGGGCAGGGGAGAGAGTTGGTAATATATATTTTGGGTTTTTTTATTTTTACATTTTGACTGAAAAACTAGGGACTTTCTATTAAATTTGTGAAAACAGGATTTTGTTTTAATTTTTTGCAGAAAATATTTACCATTTTCCAAATAGCTCTAGTAATGAGCTACTCCCTGTTCTGCCTACAATGTATCTATGAGCTCTCCATTCCTGATAAGAACCTGAGGCCCAATCTGCATTGTGATCTGCAAGGACAAAGTCAGCTGGGCTCTATACAGAGGAAGCAGCTTGCCTGCCTGGGTCACAGTACAATATTTAACTTTATTCTAGCATCCCGTGGGAATTGAAAGCTAACCATGTGCTGACTGAAACTGACACAGAAAGCTTTTTTGTGTGTGCTTTCTTTAGAATATATTTGTTTCTTTCTTTTGACTTCATTTTGGTTTCTCAGGGCCGATCCTGCTCCAAGTGAAATCAATGGCAAAATTCCTATTGATTGCAGTGGAGCAGGATCAGCTGCCATTGTACATCATGAACATGAATATGCATGTGAGTGTTTATGGACACTCTTCCTGGAACGTTAACTTTGAGAACATCTGTTCACTTAAGGTGTGGAGAATGTTTGGGTTTATTAACCTATGGGAAAAAACTGGGAGCTTGAAGTTTGGAGGTTCTGAATTTTTAACTTTTTACCTTTTATTTTTAAATGGGATGATCTTTTGGCTGCTGTTTGTGCCTTATATGTATAAAAATATAGTTAAAACAGAGCAAGTACAGCTACTTGGCTCCAGCCACGGAACTGAATCCATACAGGCAAAACTGTTGACTTCAGTGGAGCTCCATGTTAGTCCCCTGCTCTGCCTGTACGCATCCAGTTGCATGACTGGGCCTTATTCTCCAGCAGCCCCCCCAGACAATTTCAGTAGTTTATGTACACAATAAGGTGGCCAACTGCTTATAAATCATGCAGTTTATTAAAGAGACTGAATTCATGGGCATTATTTTTTTTAAAAAATGAAAAGCCACAACAGTCCAAAAAGTCAAAGCTAACCCAAAGGTACAATGTTGATAGCGACAGGCACAGCCCCCTCCACCTAGAGCAGCTTTCCAATGAACATTAAAAACAAAAACCAAACAGAAATTGTTTTAAAAATATCCACTGTACAGATAAGCCTCAGACTAGACTCATTGTTTCCTCTTTATCCCTAGCCCTCCAATAACTCTTCGGAGTAATGCAGATCCACTCTTGTGCACATGGATGCTTATTAAGTCTTCAATCAGCTCTTTCTTGTTCAGCACTTGTGTCCTCTGATTGTGAGAAAATGTCCCTAGAAATTAGGAAGAAAAAAAAAAAAAAAAAGAAAGGGACATCAAAACATGTCTGAGGAAATCAGGGTCAGCTTCCAAACAACATAAAGCTGATAGCCTATGTAGTTTTCATCCTCTATGTTTTGCCAGTCTGATATTTAAGGTAAATGTTGTAGCCAACTAATCATTGGCATCAGATGCAGTGTTACAATGAGCAAAACTAAACAAGTGTCCCTAGTTAGCAAATTACTTTGAAATCTGTGTTTTTCCATTATGGACCCTATCCTGGAGCCTTAGCATGAGCCATACAGGACAATAATAGGTTTTCTCCTTGTTAGAAATACAGAATCATAATATTGTCTGTTGCTGTCAGTCACAAACAGAACCTGATCCAAATCCTGTTAAAGTCAATGGTCTCTCAATTTCACTAGGCTTCGGACCAGCTCCATAGTGATCCTTTACCATTTAATTCACTAGGAGTCTTGCTCTTTATTTGAATCAGTGCAGGATGTGGCCCAAAAGCCAGCAAGATGATTTAAGTGTAGTTCTAGTCTGAAAAGTGGGACCTACCAAGTTAAAGCAGCACCAGACCCTGGTATAACAGATGCAAAACCCACAGCCAGTACCCCACACCACACAGCTTTTAAGAACCACATGTCCTATGCATGCCTATCACAATGTGAAGTACCTCATCCAGTGCACTAAATGCCCCACTAACAACAACATGGATGAAACCAGACAATCACTATGCTCTCTACTGAATGCACACAGAAAAACAATAAAAGACAAAAACACTATCACCCCTGGGCGAACACTTTTCACAAAACAACCACTCCGTATCTGGCCTTTCAGTCCTCATCTTAAAGAAAACTTCCACAAGATCTTCAAAAAACAAGCCTGGGAGCTTAAATTCATAACTTTGCTAGATGCTAAAAGTCACAGTCTTAATAAAGACACTTACAACAATCTGTAACCCACTAACCCCCCTGGTTTTTGTCCTATAAGTGTAGAGGTATTAATGGACCACTTCACCTTGAATGGTCACTTCAAATATGTGTTAACTACTTATGCTAAACAAGCTGTTGTAACTTGTATTTAGGTGTGATGCTGAGTACATATCCCAGACTTGAAGAAATTGGTCCAATAAAAGATATCTCACCTACCTTGTCTCTCTAGGTAAAGATAGCAACAGACCTGCTCCCTATGTTTATTATAATCATAGCTGCTTATTTTAGGGACATACATAAGCTTTTACTGCATTTCACTCCTGTTAGCCCTGCAGAACCAACACAGCTAAGAGAGAACAAGCTAGATTATTTTCCTTCTTGTGCACAGTCAGCAGGATTGAATGCTAAAAATCTAATTATAGGTTTAATTAGTTACACGTGTACAAACCCACTGTGGGAATTGCACAGGTGATAGTGGAGGCAGAATCTGACCTCATACAATAGTGTGAGAAAGAAAGAGCCAGTGCATGTTGAATGTGTAGGGCTATGAAAGGCTATCTCTGGACTTGTGGATGGAGCATATTTGCCTTGGAACCCTGGAGACAGAATAAGCACTCATTTGAGAGTATTCTTTTTACAGAGCCACTGGTGAAAGCAGAGGCAAACTAAGTGAAAACCTGAAGGGAACCCTGGGGGCTGATTCCTTGATAGGCAACCAATGTGCTAAAGTTATAGCTTAGTCAACTAGTACTTCAGTGAGTATGAATTATTTATCATATCACTTGATATATTTGATGTGGAAAGTGATGGCTTTTTTTTCTGTGAATGATATTGAATGCTATGGTGCTTATTAAAAAGCACCTTTTAGACTGACTCTACCCTGAAGATTAACCACCAGGAGGCAGTGTGGCATAGCAAACAGGCCATGGAAATGTGATTCGGGTACCTGAGCATTATGCTTAGTTCTGTCACTGACTTGTGACATGACCCTGGGCAAGACACTCAACCTTTCTCCACTTTGAGATGTATAAGAGAACAGTGCTAACTAGAGCTGTTTATTTCTACAACTCTTACAAGAGCTTTAGTTAGTCCTTCACTGCATAAAAGCCCACTCTCTAGTATTTGCTACTAATGATAAACAGATATAATTAGTGAAACTGAGGAGACTTACCTTTTAGTACCCAAATCAGATGTACTGATAATACCCAACTCTCTTGAGCCCTACACCTCAAAGCACATTATTAAGGAAGCAGTGTTAGTCCAATTTTCTAGCTGGGGAAATTGAGGTACTGTGAAGTGACTTACCCAAGGTCACACTGCAGATTCATGGCAGAACTAGGACTAGAACTCAGGTCTGTTGCCTCCTAGCCCAGTTCTCTAGCCAGTGGGCCTGAGAGCTAAGCTGCATTGGCTTAGGGTTTTTCCCAGTTTGACTGATACAACTATAGTGGGCTATCCTAGATATTACTGTGACTAAGGCTCTGAGGCAGCTTCAGATATTACACTATTGTTGTATGTTAGGTTTAAACAGTGTAAGCAAGCATTAAATATTTTCAGAAAGACAGACAAGGATCATTTCAGTTTATAGCAGCCGAGTGTGAAAAGATACAATAGAAGTATGAAGGGAGAAACTTGGAAGACTGTTTTATAATCAAAGAAACCCATTGAAAGTTGCTTTGGCTGTCCCATCTAGACCCAGAATTGGTCCATGAAATCATCCAAATGCTAATAGTTCAGCTCAAACTAAAGAATCAAGCTTGCAGAGTTTGTTATGCTTAAGAAATGGAAATTCAATTCCTCATATCATTTGCAGATAGCAATCTCCTTCTAGCAATTGACTTTTGGTTTCACTAACTAAGCAAGGCAGATATGAGCAACCTGGTTTTAAGAAACTACAAGACCTTGGACGAGAGCTTAGATAGTTCTACAACAACAAAAATTAGGCTCACTGTAGCAGTCTGACCACTACCAGCTGGTGTTAGTCAACAGCATTAAGAAATCAGATGGACTGATTACAACTCACAAAACAGAGTCGGAGTAAGAACAGAAGTAAAATATCCCTCCTTTTCTAGGAGTGTGCATGCGCTGGACTGTGCCAAAAAATCTCTTCATCCTACTTAGTGTCATGATGTATAATATCAGTCTTAAGCAGAAAGGACGTATTTAAAAAGAACCTGTGCTCACTAACAGCCTCAGTCCCAGCTTTGTCTACATGATCTACCAGTAACCAGGCCTTGGCTGGAACTTGGAGACAGCTAGTGGCAAAAAACTTTACTCGCAGTATATTAATTAATTGCGCTCATGTTTAGCATCATACTCCACGATGGTTCCAGTGGGACTGCTCAAGGAGTAGGAGAAACCTCTACCTTGATATACTGCTGTCCTCGGGAGTCAAAAAATCCTACTGCGTTATAGGTGAAACTGCGTTATATCGAACTTGCTTTGATCGGCCAGAGCGTGCAGCCCCGCCCCCGAGCAGTGCTTTACTGCGCTATATCCGAATTCGTGTTATATCTGGTGGCGTTATATTGAGGTAGAAGTGTACTACTCAATGTGAGTAAGGCTGGCCTAGATCAGGCACTACCCAGTAAAACTGTTAATGGGGCAGTATATCTTCATGGGTTTGGTTACTAATCTATCTTCCCTGCCTGTATCCATGTATGTTTCAAGTGGTTCATTTCTACCTCTTCTTATGATCCCTGTGGGAAAAGCCAATCATATATTGGGCCTGATCAGCAGCTGCTTCTCAGGCAAAACTCCCATTCAGAAGTTTTTGAGCATGATTAAGCTTCTTTATTGAACATATTAATCTTTGACTTGTACAGCACCAAGCAATTCAGTTGTTTTTATGCTAACCCTTGCATGGTTCTCACTCTCCAATTCAAACTTGCATCCATCTGTTTCTATTTCTCTACTGGTGTCTGATTTTTATGTACACTAATGCTGTTTCTCCACCACAAAGTGTACATGTATTGGATAGAGAAGTAATAACCTTGCTTTCGCTCTGTAAGCTGAGAATGCAGAGCTGTGATTTTCTGTTCAGCCTCCGCCAGTTGCCTCCTCCCTAGGCCATGGGTTCTGGAGAGCACACAGTCTACATAGATATCCCAAAAGAGCTGAGCCAGGTCCCAGAACAGAGCCCCATGCTTCAAGTTCTCTGATGACTTCAGGAAGATCATAAAGTCCCAAAAGCCACTGACAGAGTCAGAAATACGTGGCTTCCTCATCTCCAACAAGGCAGCTGTGGAGAACTCCCAGCACTGGGGATCAGCTCGGCCAAGGGACAGTGGATCATTTTGGCTCTGGCAGAAGAAAGGAGTCACACAAAACACTCCCATGATTAACAGACAGCAGATAAGTCTCACGTTGGAGTGAATTCTTCCTCTGTTCCCAGGATCCATTGTGTCACTGAAACTTCACAAAAACAAAAGAAGTTGAAAAATCGTCTAACCTTCATAAGTTACTGGGCTAAATGAAGGAATGGGACAAGTGAAATCAAATTCTACAGCCTGTTTTGTACAGGGGGTTGGCCTAGATGATAGCATTGGCTTCTGGCCTTAAGTCTGGTGAGTACTTTGTTTGTTAATTCAATTCCAGTATATTTGATATAAACATCCAAGTTTATTACCCAAAAGCTAAATCCATTAAATTCAAGATTTCTTCTTATTTAAAACAACAGTTTGTCCCCTGACATAAATTGGCCAAGAACACCACCTTCAACAGGAATATTTTACAAAGTATATTTCTTTCACAACATTTCCAAAATAATGTTTAACTGTGTGTATAAATTAATTTTGGAAAGACTCTGGAATGAAGTGTGCAGGTCGTATTAAATACACACCCTTGTAACAGATGACTCAGTGACACTTTCCTGTTGAGTTAGAGTCATGAAATTTGATACTTAACATGTTTATATGCTACAAAGAGAAAATATCTGAAATCTGACCTTCCCATTAGCTGTCACCAAAAAATCACCACTCTAGTTAATTTCATCCACTAAATACTCTTGCATCTGTATTAGGGGATAACAGTTTACCAAAAAGAAAAATCCTCACAACTTATACTGTGAGTCGATCATGCTGCTAGAGGTCACCATTTCTATTTCAGACTTTGGCCATGAAGTCATCCATAATTTTTTTTTGGATGGGTGATCAAAGCTGCTTTTCCCAATATTGCAGCTAGTTATATCACTTGCCCCAATTGCTCCAGGGAACAATTGGATATTTTATCTCAGGGAGCCAAAGCTAACTTCTGAAACTATATCTAGGTACAGCATAACTTTGTATAGCTAGGCCTCTCCCATGCCTTTGAGGGTACAGAGGGTCCCTGGACAACAAACAAACAGAACAGTGCTGTTCTGCTGCGTAAGGGGAATGGATGGAATCAGGGCTGGTCATGCAAGAGGATATACACTCCCTGCCTAGCATGCAGTTTTAGCCTCAGCACGGTGCAGGGAAAGAATAGGGGTGCTGATCTTGGACCCTTCCTCCATTGGAGGGTGTCTGCTAAGGACCTCTTAGGAGAAGTTCCATGTCTTTGGATTAAGATTCCTCCCCAGCATTCAGCCCTGCTACTTGGTTTGGGTACAGGAGGAAGGGGGGGGAGAGAGGAGGAAGGGTATTTACACCCTAATGAGACTTAACATTTTAGAGATTTACAGCAATTTATAAAGTGAATTCGGTGCCCATAAAAAACTCTAGTTTGACAACCCTGGATCTAAAGTCCTACATTTTATCAAAAGAAAAAGGGCAACACGGGCTTTCCTACACTGCCCTGCAGCTGTAAGAAACCCTGCCCTCAATGAAGTGCCAGGCCAGCTCACAAACTGGACCCTCCTCATCTTCAGCCTGAGACTGAAGCCACCTGGTCTCCACAAGCACCTCCTGGCCTATACTCTATTGCTGTAGGTATGTGTTGATTATGGTCAGTCTCCACGGCTGAGCTTTGGTGGCAATATTAGGATGCTCTTAATGAGGCCCTTTCCCATTACAGCTCCCACTCTTACAATGTAGTGCAATATGTACCCATTTGCTCTGACTTTTGTCAACATCAAATCTAGTCAGTTAAAAAAAAGTGTGAGTTTAAAGTCATTCAGGTGCTACAGCTGCCTCTGATTCCCCTAGCAATATTTGGCTTTATTTATATTTTATTTTCTTAATAACCTCTCATTTAACAGGAAAGAGCCACACAACCAAAAGCTGTGTAAGAGATTGACCATAATGCAGGCTAAATAGTGAACTGATTGGACAAAAATGCACATAATAGCTAGCTCTCTTAACCTGTAAATCTCAAAGCACTTTACAAAGCAGGTGTATCTTTATCCCTGTTTTACAGACAGAGAAACTGAGGCACAAGTAGGCCAACTTACTAGGCCTCAATGCTTCCCAATAAAGAGAGTATTTTTCTTCTTTAGTTCTGATGCTGCCAGTAATATGAATACTTCAGGCAGAAGTGTGATAGTTAAGTTGGTGTCCCATTAAAGAATATGCTGTCATCTGGATGGAGAGCAATCTGATGTATGTAGCTATACTGATCAGCCATTGTAACACCTGTTTAGTTTTTGCACTTGGAAACTCTTCCATAAGTCCACATTACCCTACAAGCCACTAGACAGCAATTAAATAAGTACTCTTTGGTCAGTACCACCCTGAGCTAATTTTAATTGATGATTTAGAGGTAAAAGGCTTTATCTATTCCCAAAAAGCCAGTCTCATCCAGATGATAGATGTAAACTAAGATATAGGAGTCTTAGTAGCTTCATTTGTTTGGGAAAAAATGGTGAATATTTTTACAATTTTTCAGAAATGTTCCTGGAAAATTTCAACCAGCTCTAAAAATAACTTGAGGAAGATTCCCTGAAGTCTAGTCTTTACATGGAGTTCTGATTACCCTCCACCCCAAACATGCTGTTTGCATCCTCTAGGACCTTCTTTGAAATTCTTCCATTATTTTGAAATTTAGAAAAACTTTAGGGAGAGTGATTTGTGCGATATATTTCAGCCTATTAACTTGTAGCATCCATATAATATGGTTCAGATAGAAGAACTGTGATTGATTTATCAGTCTAGACACTGAACATAACAAATACTTAGACTTAAATCAAATCTCATAAAATGAAAATACTGAGAAAACCATCCCTAGCAATGACAGGGAAATACTCACCAAATACTCTCTTGACAAACTCTGTTGGTAGCTACATCTCATTGAGGAGTTAGATGCTTTCGTTAGGAGAAGATCCCCTCTTCCAAAATGGAAAGATTTGGGGCCAAATGTTATAGTAGCATAAATCCCCATAGCTGTTGCAGCTTAAATGGAGTTAAGCTGCCTGTCCCCAGAGTAATTGTTCTTTCGGCCCTTTGGCATTAAAGGTATATCTGAGGTGATCTCTTGTTCTGGCTTTTGTTCAGAGTATGCATTTATATGAAGAGGGTCTTTGCCTCAAGAGCAGAGTACTCTGCCTTCTCCATAAAGAGCAAAGGGGTTGAGTATTTACTCCTCAGCCAAGCGACAAGAGTTACATACAAGTTGAGTAGTGCAGATTACAACTTCTCATGGGTGTGTTTATTTTCCCATGAATAGTCAAACAGGGCAGCTCAAAATGTTCCTATCGACCCACAGTAAACATGTCCGGTCTGAAGTAGTGGCTGTCCACATTGCAGTAGCCTTTTGTAACAGTTCAATATTTTAAGACCGCAGAGCCCGAGGTCACTAAATCTAAACAGAGGGAACTAGTCTATCCCGGGATCGCGGGGGACACACACCCGGCTCTCCAGCGCCACGGGGCCGGGCAGCGAGTGGTGAAGCGGGGTGGGGAGCTGTGTGTCTGTCACCCTTAGCACAGCGCCGGCACTAGACCGCCAGGCGGGGGCTGAGCGCGGATTTCCTGGCCCGGGACAACGAGTTGCTTCAGCTGCAGGTTTTGTCCCAGGAGGTGCATGTTTCCCGCCCCCGGGAGTGAAAGCTGCGACCAGCAGCCCCCTGCCCAGAACCCTGCCAGGCGGGGCTCGGTGCTGCTCCTTGCGGAGCTCTGCTGGGCGAGCCCGGGGCCAGCAGGCGCTACGGGCGGGTGCAGCTCGCCAGGCTCCCCGCCCGGACACAGGCGTGAGGGCAGCCGCGGGGACCCGCCCGGCTCCGGGGAGCCCCTAGCCTCTCTCCGCCCCGAGCCAGGCGCCAGCAGCGCCCTGGGGCTCCCGGCCGGCGCTGTCCGGGGTGCTGGAGTCCGTCCCGTGCCTCGAGCCCGCCCCCCGCCTTACCTCCGCCAGCCGCCGAGTCCGACTCCAGCCCGCTGGCGCCCGGCTCCCGTCGCTGCCCGGGCTCGTGGCGGCTTCTTAAAAAGGGGGCGCGCGGTCCCTCCGGGTTACGTCAAGGCTCCTGGGCGAAGCCCCCCCGCCCCCTTCCGAGACAGGCTCCGGTCAGCTGCTGCTTCAGCCCCACGGAAACCCCCGCCCCGCCCCCACGGGGCTCGCGCCCGCCGCAGCCCCCGGCCCGAGACACCTCAGACTCCGGCCCAGCGCCAGGGGTCGGCACTCGCAGCCCGCCGCGCGCTGAGGGAAGGATCCCTCCCTCCCCCGCTCCTGCCTCGCGCCGCGGGAGTCCGGCTGGTCCCGCGCTCGCACCTCAGGCCCCCGCCTGGTAGGGGCCGAGCCCCACGACCGGTAGGTGCGGGGAGCGGGCTAGAGCCTCCGCCCCGAGCACTGGGTCCAGCGGCGCAGGGCCAGGCACCAGCTCCAGCCCCTGGGCCGCTTCGGAGCGTCGGTAACGGACAGAGTAAGTTTTCCCGCCCCTGCCCCCAGCCCGGTTTTGAAGCCCGCGCTGAGGGTGAGGCACTTCCCGAGCCCCTGGGGCAGGGCACGTGGCGATGCCTCCAGGGGATACTGCGGGGTCGCAGCGGGGCTGCAATAAGAACTGTGGAGAAATTAAAGAGAAAAGTCTGAGCCTGAGGGTAGGTGGTTCTGTGCCTTGACCCCCGGCTAACGATCTAGTGCCGAGCAGGGAAGGTGCGAATACAAAGGCTGCCCGAAGTTAAATGGAAAAACCATTTGGCAGAGTTGGAGCTGTGGGTGACTTCACCGGGAGAACTCTGGTGCTGCAGCCAAGAACATGAGGTTGCAGTGAAGTGTCAGGTGACTAGTAGGTGCTGTACTTGACTAGGTACCTAGGGACCAGATCCCTCCGATGGGTGTAAATCAGCCTACATCAATGGAGCTATGCGGATTTGGCCTCCACACTGTTACAGAATGTGGGGTCCACCTAGCTGAGAGCCAATGACAGCCAGACAGGGCTAAGGAAAGGTTGCTTTATTCTGCAGAAGAAAGGAGAGTTCTGTACCTTGGTACAAAAAACTCTACACCATACAAAAACCAAGAATCTTTTATACACACTCACACACAGGCTTCGGTCATGTTAGCATTTGATTGGTGGTTAGCAAAACCTGTACTTATGCAATTTGCTCAGCAAAAACCAGCCTAGGACCGGCTTCAACTGCCTCAAGATTGATAAGGAAAGACAGTTCAAAAGTTCAGGCTACTGTGTCCATGAGGTGTCCAATTTCTCCTAATGGGTGCCAGCTATTATAAGGCTACTAGCTGTTAGGGTGGGATGCTAACTGTCACAACACTAAAGAAATCAAGAAGCCAATTTGTATTCAATAGCCCGGTTGTCAGATAAAAGTGAGTAAAATATCCTGCCTTGTCCAGCATGGTTTCTCCATTATGTTTGCACTAGACCTAACCATGTAGGGAAAATATCTGAGGAACTGCTAAATACATGTTTTCAGGGTGGGTTCCAGGCACCAACATCCCAAGCAGGTGCTTGGGGCGGCAGTCTGCAAGAGGCAGCAGTCTGTGTGGTTTAGCCACCGAATTGCTGCGGCGGACGGCGAGGGCAGTCTGTGTGCCGTTAGGGCAGATGACGCGTTTCTGCAGCAGCGGCAATTCAGCAGCAGCTTCTATGTTCAGCTGCCCATGGTGGCGCGGAAGCACGTGTGCCACCCTAAGGGCACATGGACTGCCCCCACCATCTGCGGCAGCAATTTGGTGCGCTGCTTGGGGCGGCAAAAACAGTAGAGACAGCCCTGCATGTTTTGAACCCATACTTGCTGACTTAGTGTGGTCACCATTTTTTCCTTCCTGTTAGTTTCTCAGCTTGTGTAAATCTGCATAGTTCCACTGAAGTCAATGTATACTGGTGCATTTCCACCAACTGAGAAACGATTCCATTCTTTCCAGCGATTTTGTTCTGACCCACTACACATGCCTCAGCTTGTGCAATCATCCCTTTTTGTTTCAGACAGATCCTCACCAGATATAAATCAACACCACTCAATTGAAGTCACAACAGCCATCACACTAGCTCACATCAGCTGAAGAACTGACTCTAAATGCTCATCTTCTTTCAGTAACTACTCTTACTGGAATTCTGCACCAAAAAATTAAAAATTCTGTGCACAATATTTTTAATGTTCTGCAAAATTCAACATATTTAGTCAAAACAATACAATATAATCATGCCAATTTCAATTATTTTAGTAATTTATTTCAAAATACTTGTCAGCAACTATGTCTGTAACAATACAAGCAACAACAACAAAAAGATTCAGAAAATGTTTTTTGACAAAGATTCCTTACTAGGCATATTAATACAAACTTTGGGTAATTCATTTAAACCAGTGGCTCTCAACCTTTCCATGCTACCATACACCCCTTTCATGGGTCTGATTTGTCTTGTGTACTCCCAAGTTTCACCTCACAAACTACTTGCTTACAAAATCAGAGTGCTGTGACATTGCTGTATTACTGAAAAATTGCATACTTATTTTTATTATACAACTATAAATCAACTGGAATGAATATATATATATTATTTACTTTTCAACATATAGTATATAGAGCAATCGTATGAAATTTTAGTTTGTACTGACTTCGCTAATGCTTTTTATGTAGCCTATTGTAAAAGTAGGCAAGTATCTAGATGAGTTGATGTACTCCATGGAAAACCTACGTATACCCCTGGTTGAGAATCACTGATTTAAACTACAATACAGAACTGCATTTCCTGCACCCCTCAGAAGCAGTACAAAGGCTTGCAGGAGTCAGGGGTAACAGTGGTGTTGAGGAAGAGGGAAAGAGCCTGGGAATGAACTTGGAGGGTTGCTGGGTATGGCTGGGAGAAGTATGGAACAGCTGTTTTAGGGGTGGGAGGGATTATTGGGGAGCTTCCCCCATGCAGACCCTTGCTGACCCCTAGCCTCTCCCATTCAGTCAGGCACATCTATCCCATTTCCCCCTGCAGCCCTCCTCCCCCTCATTCCCCTGTGGCCCTGCAGCCCCACTCCCAGTCAGCCTCCATCCCAGCCTGTCCCCACACTAGTCCTTCTGAACCCCCATTTGTGATCCCCCAGCAGACCCGTGTGCTCCACTCTGTTACCAACCCCACATATGTGCCTCCTGACCTGGCCCTGTGAGCAGGGCACTCTGAGGAACGCAGCCTCCTTCCTTCTGCTGTAGCTCACTGCTATGGCCGTTGAGTTGGCTTCACTGTCTTCTGCAGGGCCAGCTCCAGCTTTTTTGCTGTCCCAAGGGGTGAAGGGGAAAAAAAAAACCAAAACCACGATCGGCAGCATTTCAGCGGCAGCTGTACCGCACCCCTTCATTCTTCGGCGGCAATTCGGCAGCTGGTCCTTCCCTCCGAGAGGGACTGAGGGACCCGGCGCCGAATTGACACTGAAGACCTGGGCGTGCCACCCCTTCCTATTCGCCGCCCCAAGCTGCTGCTTCCTGCGCCGGTGCCTGGAGCCGGCCCTGCTCTTCTGGCACCACAGTGGCCCCTAGTTGGTGAAACATGTAACTGCAATGCCTCTCTGCAGAAAATACATTCTAACTGAGAAAAAGAATCTGCAAGGGGACACAAATTCTGCACAGTGATGCAGAATTCCCCCAGGAGTAAATAATTACATATTCTGCTTGTCACATCTCTCGGCATACCAAGTAGTTTTCTTTTTAAATTCTATTCTGTCTGAAATGTGTCCAAAACATCTACATGGTCATTCTTTTATATTGTGAAGGAGCAAAATGGATACATTTCATGCATCCCTTTTATAAGCAGCAGTATAGATCTCAGATTATTATATCTTGTGTGACTGAAGCACACATACTGCAGGATTTCTTTGGCACATGGGTGTGTATGTTGTATATCCAGATATATGGAATTCTTACTGAATTCAAGATATTCATTGTATGTGTTGAGACTCAGGGTTTGAGTCCTGTGTGGTGCTCAGCAATCTCTACTGCTGTAGGTTTTAATAGGAGCTGAGTAGACTCTGCACCTTGCAAGATGCACTCAGTGTGGCAGGATAAAGCCTCTTTTGCCCAGGAAATTTATATTTCCTCCCTCCCTCAATCAAGGTTTCCTCCATTTCTCTACCTCATCTCCCTCCCTCCCCAATTTGGTGCATGATCAGAGACAATCTCTAGGCCTATTTTTGATTGAAGGCAATTTTCTAAATCTTGGTTCTTAGATTAGATGGGAGCTGATTCCAGGAGTGGCATATGTAGACTGTAAAGGAACTGCAACAGGCTCAGGAGGGTGAGGGCGGGGAGCATTTGTCCAGTACAGGAGCAGCGTAAGACAACACAAGCAGCCCTATTCTGTCTCCCCTTTCAAGCCCTGGCATAGGGAGTGTGTTGGGGGTAGGACTGGCAGTGAGAGGGGGTGGATTAAGGGAAGAAGGAAGCATGCCCATAGCACGTAGCAATGGCATTATTGAGATTCTGGGCTGTGGTTACAGCCCATGGGCAGCTGTGAAAAGGCTGCCAGTCCCAGGGACTGCTCTAATTTACACCAGGGCCCTTTTCAGAGTCAGAATCCAGATGGCATGAAAATGACATTTGCTCCTCACTCGAAACCCCTACACTGCTGTACTTTTGCTATTTCTCTCCAGAGCTGCAGCCTGGACTGAGAGAAAATTTAATTTGAAATCTTCACAGATTTGTTCTAATAAATGAGTTTGTTTGCTCTCTTTCATTAGAGTGTTGGATCAAGTATGATGGTAGTTTCATACCGACAGAAAATAATCTCCCAGATCTGAGGATGGCTTACCAGGGGATCTGATGAAAATAAGTCAGTCAATACTCAGAGGGAGAGAGAATAAGTGTTACAACGAAAGCCTTGTCTACACTAGCAAGTTTCTGCACAGTGAAGCAGCTTTCTGCAGTGTAACTCCCAAGCTGTATACACTGCCAAGCCAAGCAGTTGCAGCGCTGTAAAAAAACCCACCCCAGCGAGAGGCATACAGCTTTCTGCGCTGAGGCTACAGCACCTCTGTGCCAGTGTAGACACCTAGGTCAATTACAGCTCTGCGACTGGCCTGTTCTCACCTCTCTAGTCATTGGTTTGAACTCTACTGCCCTGCCTTCAGGTGACCAGTCATGAGCCCCCCTTCTTAAATTCCTTGGGAATTTTGAAAGTCCCCTTCCTGTTTGCTCGGTGACACGTGCAGTGGTCTCAGCGCATCTTTCCAGGTGACCATGTCTGCTCCATGCACCAGGTGATCCTTGTTGGAGCAATGCCAAGCTGCTGGACCTTATCAGCATTTGGGGAGAGGAGGCTGTCCAGTCCCAGCTGCCTCTAGCCATAGGAATTGATACCTATGGACAGATTTCATGATGCATGACAGGAAGGGGTCATGATCGGGACACATTGCAGTGCAGAGTCACAGTGAAGGAGCTGCAGAAGGCCTACCACGAAATGTGGGAGCAAACCGCTGCTCCAGTGCTGCGCCTATGGGCTGCCCGTTCTACAAAGAGCTGGACACGATACTCAGTGGCCACCCCACCTCAAATATGAAGACCGCTGTGGATACTTTGGTGGCTCATGTGCCAGCTGAGAGTGGACCAAGCCAGGAGGAGGAAATCTTGGACAAGGATGTGGAGGGGGACCCAGAGGCAGAGGATGACTAGGCGGTCAGAGAGGCATGCATCCAGGAGCTCTTCTCTACCCCAGCAGAGACTAGCCAGTCACAGCTGTTGGAACTTGGCAAAGCGCAAACAGGAGGAGGTGGCTCTTGGTAAGTGGCTTTGATTTAGGGAATCACTGAGGCGAGTTGTTGGGGACAGAAGGGGTGCAGAAAGCAGGCTTGTGCCTGTATGATATATATACCACCACATGCCTAGTCTGAGCAGCAGAATAGGGTATTGATTGACTCCCTCACTTCACAGGAATCTGCCTCAGAGATCTCCATATAACTCTCATGGAGATACTGGTCAATCTGCTGCTGCAGGTTCTTTGGCAGAGCTGCTTTGTTTCTTGCCCCATTAAGGGTAACTTTCCCGTGCTATTCTGCCATCACTGGGGGGGAACCATTGCTACACACAGGCGAGAGGCATAAGGGCCAGAGCGGAAGCCACAGTCTTGGAGAAGACTCTCTCTTGATTCTCTGCTCACCCTCAGCAGCGAGGTATATTCCATAATGATCACAGCCTGTGGAAAATGTGGGGACAGGAATGATTATAAGGCCCCCCCTCAGTGCTGGCTCTCCCCAGGAGCCACATGCTCAGTGTGCAGTATGATCCTGGAACCCAGATTTCCCCTGCCCTTGTGGTTAGTCACCATTTTGAGGGTCTTGTGGCTCATGTGTGCTTGCCTGGGGTCAGCCAGTTAGCGACAGGTATGTGAATAGTGGCTGTGTTTTAAATCACTGAAGCAGTGGTCTGTGTGTTGCAACTAATACTGTTTCTGTAAAATGTTGCATTTTGGCTTCTGTCATAAACAGATAGCTAAGGGTTAATGTTTCTTTTACCTGGAAAGGGTTAACAAAGGGAACCACACACCTGACCAGAGGACCAATCAGAAAACCGGATTTTTCACGCTCAGGGAGCGGCAAGTTTGTTGGGTGTGGTCTTTATGTCTGTGTCTCTCAGCTATGCGGGGAGTTTGCATTCCTCCAGGCTTTTCTCAATCTTCTGTTTCCAAGTCTAAGTACAAAAGGTAGAAGACAATAGGTTTTTATATGTTTTGATTTACACGTGTGTAGTTTCCTGGAATTGTTTATTGTATTCTTTGAAATAAGGCTGTTATTCACATGTTTCTTTAAGCAATTGACCCTGTATTGTCAACCTGATACGGAACATTTTTGTCTTAGTCTTTCTTTAATATAAGCTTTCTTTTAAGACCTGTTGGATTTTTTCTCGTGAGGGACCAGGGTTGAGCCTGCAGCTTACCAGGGAAAGGTGGGAGGAAAAGAAGGAGGGGGAAGGTAATTGTCCTCTCTGTTTTGTAATTCAAGAGTTAGTCAGTACATCTTTCAGGATAACCCGGAGGGGAAGCCTGGGGAAAGTAAGAGAAGAAAGGGGGGGGGTATTCCCTTGTGGTAGACTCGAGGCATCTGAGTCTGGGGTCCCCCAGGGAAGGGTTGGGAGCCAGAAGTGAGGCGGCGCTGTAATTCCTGTCTGGTGGCCGTGATATCCGATCCAAGTGGTAATTAAGCTTGGAGGTTTTGCTAGTACCACTTTTGGTCGCTAAGGTCAGACTGGGAGTTTGCTTATGTGAGCTTCACAGATTGACCTTGGAAGCCCAGCCCCGCTTCTTATCGCCAGCTGACGGCTGCGCAGATTAGAAAGTGGCCACAAAGAATTAAAGAGGACTTTCTGTGTGATGTCACAATGCACTCCCCGGCCAAAAACCAAGAATTGAAGGAGTGGTGGAACAGCAAGAAGAGGACCTGAAAGGAGAATGCTGCGCACCAGAACGAAGCCATGGAGCAGCTCTTAAAAGTTATGGAGTGCCAAGTGGACATGCTCCAGGTGCTAGTAGCACTGCAAACCAAGCAGCTCTGCGCCAACCCTTATGTGCAGCTGCTGTCACAAAACTCTTTCCCATGCACCCCCCAGACACTGCCAACACACTCTTATCAAACTCCTGGCTCGAGTTTGTACCCGCTGCATTTCACCCCCTGCCCCATCACACTGCAGCCCTGCAGACTCCCAGTACCCATTGCACTCAACACCCATTCCTCTGCAATTTAGCCCTGCTGAAGTACAGTACCCCCTGCACTGTACTCCAGAGGACAAGGTTGCATATGATACCTGGACATACACAAATCTTTAACCTTCCTGGGCCCCCAGTTCCTCCTAGGAACCTCTCTTCCCCCATCCCCCACAGTGCTGACGTGTTGTTTTATTAAAAAACATCAGAGGGGAGGAAAAAAAAAGAATTGTTTTGGGTTGAAGGCAATCTTTATTCCATTAATTGATAGCAAACAGAGCCCTGCAAAGCAACAGGCAATTTTCTTAAACCTTCATAGTGCATCATCTGCACCAATCACAATCACCTCCTAGCATTACAAGCACTGCACTTCCGAGCATAGCAACAAATATTAGTAGCTTTCAGCTTCAAATTGCTGCTTCACTGCATTACTGATCTTTATGGCCCCACGCTGCACCCAGGGCCTGCTCCAGGCACTAGCTGAGCAAGCTCGTGCTTGGAGCGGCAGATTCTAGGGGGCGGCATTCGCCCAATCCTAGGGCGGCATGGCCGCCTTTTTTTTTTTTAGTTTGTTTGCTGCTCTGGCTGCCCTGTAGGGGGTGGAGGAGGGGAGCGCCCTGCAGCAAACTTGGCAGGGCAGCCTGCGTCCTTCCCACCCTGCCAACCGGAGCAGCGTGGAGCCCTCCCGCAGGCTGCGTGGTGATCGGGGTCGCGGGGTGATCTCACTGAAGTGCTGGCCGCTCCCCTTCTCTCTCTCCCCCCGCTCCCTCCCCCTCGACCGGGCGGGCGCGCACTCTGCAGCTCAGGGAGTCCCCTCGCTCCGGCCGCCCTGTAGGGTTTTTTGTTTTGTTTCTTTCCTGCTTTGCCAGCCGCGCTGTTGTTCCCTCCGCACCCTGCTTTGCCGCTCCAGCTGCACCGTGTTTTTGTTTTGTTCCCCCCTCCCAGGCTTTGCTGCGCCGCAGGTGTTTTTTTTTTCACTTGCTTTGCTGCTCCAGCCGTGCCGGGTTTCTTTTTTTTGGTTTGTTTTTCCCCCCCTGCTTTACCGCTCCGGCTGTGCTGCAGGTTTTTTTTCCCCCCTCGCTTTGCAATTTGAGCTGCGCCATTTTTTTGTTCCCCCCACCCCGCTTTGCCACTCTGGCCGTGCTGTGGTTTTTTCCCCTGCTTTGCCGCTCCAGCACCCGCCCCTTCTTTTTTGCTTGGGATGGCAAAAAAGCCAGAGCCGGCCCTGGCTGTACCCCTCTAATAGCCCTAGTCTCTGGCTGCTCAAATTCAGCCTCCAGGCACTGAGCCTCAGTGGTCCAGCCGTGTGTGAAGTTTTCACCCTTCCCTTCACAAATATTATGGAGCATGCAGCTATAAGCATAGGAATATTGTCATCGGCCAGGGCCAGCCTCCCATATAGGCAGTGCCAGCGGGCCTTTAAATGGCCAAAAGCACATTCAACAGTCATTCTGCACTTGCTCAGCCTGGTTGTTGAACTGCTCCTTGCTGCTGTCAAGTGCCTCGTGTATGGCTTCGTAAGCCACGGCATTACGAGGTAGGCAAGGTCTCCCAGGATCACAATCAGCATTTCGACTTCCCCTACAGTGATCTTCTGGTCCGGGAAGAAAGTCTCTGCTAGCAGCTTCCTGAACAGGCCAGTGTTCCGAAAGATGCGTGAGTCATGCACCTTTCTGGACCAGCCTGTGTTAATGTCTGTGAAATGCCTATGGTGATCCACAAGTGCCTGGAAAACCATAGAGAAATACCTTCCAATTAATGTACTCGGAGGCTAGGTGGTCTAGTGCCAGAATTGAAATATACTTGCCTTGTATTGTCCCTCCGCAGTTAGGGAAGCCCATTTGTGCAAAGCCATCCACGTCATGCATATTGACCAGAGTCATGGTCTTTTGGAGTAGGATGTGATTATTGGCCCTTTGCACTTCTGTCAACGTGAGTCCAACGGTCAACTTTCCCACTCCAAACTGGTTAGTGACCGATCAGTAGCAGTCTGGAGTAGCCAGTTTCCACAGTGCAATCACCATGCACTTCTCCGACAACAGGGCAGCTCTCATTCTCGTGTCCCTGCACCGCAGGGCTGGGGCGAGCTCACCACACAGTACCTCATCCAAAAGTTCTGCAGCCACTGCTCGTCATTCCAGACGCGCATGACTATGTGATCCCACCACTCAGTGCTTGTTTCCTGAGCCCAAAAGCAGTGTTTCACTGTGGTCACCACCTCAGTGAATTCCACAAGCAATCCCATGTCATAACTACTATGCATGGTGAGATCAATATTGAACTCCTCTTGCCTTTGTAGTTTAAGGAATAGCTCCACTGCCACTCATGACGTGTTAGTGGGAGCGAGCAGCATATTGGTCAACAGTTCAGGATCCATTCCTGCAGACCGAAGAGGCAGAGCGTGCAGTACACAAACTGTTGAAAGATGGCGCCAAATGCTGCAGAAGCACAGGGATTGCTGGGATGTGAAGCAATGTATCATGGGGCATTGGGACAGGACCCAGGATGTCCCATGACCCCCCTCTGCCTTCCCACAACTCATAGCAGCAGAAGAGGAAAAGATGTTATGTGGGATAGCTACCCAGAGTGCACCGCTCCGAATACCGCAGCAAGTGTGAACATGCCATTGCGCAGGCAGCTGACAGTGTGAACACACAACAGCAGTTTCCCTTTAGCGCTCAGCGCTCTCTGAGTGGCGCTGTAACTCTGCCGATACTGCTGCTCTGTATCGGCTTTTTGCTCCTGGGGGAGGGGCTCATTAACTGAAATAAATGACTATAGTTGGCCAACCCATTCCCTTTCTGTGATCTTTGGGGTCAAGATGAGTCTTTCTAGAGAGCTCTGCGTAGTGGATGTGTTTCCCCCCATAGGATATGAAAAAATTCTTCCATTGTAAATAATGATTCATCCCGTCCATAATCCTTAGTACACGTAGATACTTTGAATGTTTGCCATATCTTGATTTCATTCAGATGGATGCTAAATTCTATCCAGCTCAAAGAGTCACAAGTGCAGAATTTTCCACAGAAAGAGCTTGAAATCTTTGAGCTACCAGCTGAGATTCAATGCTTATTACATTTTAAATAAGAGGCTTGTTAAACCATTTAGCAGAGCTGGCAAAGTAGCACAAACAGTGTTCCACCAATAACTTTGCACAGCTCTGTATTATCAGGTCTGGGAGTCTTAACAGCCAAGATCTCAGGCAGCATGGCTTCCTCATAGGTACTAACAGTGTGAGTCTATTCACTTCCACTGACTGCTTCCTACTGGGCAGGTCTGGTCTCCTCCTGCAGCCCATACATACTTTGCAGGTGTTGTGTGGTGGGGCTGCTTGAGCCCAAAGTAGCTCCTTAACCCATTCCTTTCCAGTACGAGGTGTGTACTGCATGTATCTGCAAAGAAAATTCACAAGCATGCCTAATGTATATAAACACACACTTTGTAAGCAGTTTGTGGTGAGAACTGTCGCATATTTCATTGTGTGTACAGCACCTATGTACTACTGCAACATAAATAATATCTAATTTTCAAGCTGCTTCCTCATGTTAATATGATGGGTGGCATGCATATTTAATACTGTATTGAAATCGGTAGATATTAGCTAGTTAGGCATTTTAAAATACAGTAGTATACCTCAAGAAAATGAAAGCTGAATAACTGTAGGAAATAAACTAACAGCGCAGCGCAGAAATCTGCCTGAACACTCCCAGCTGCAGTATGCCACTTCCTGGAACCCAACAAGACCACCTGCAGTCTGGGGGCCTAACTTTATCATGTTTCTAGAGGCAGAGCAAATTTCAAAGCACCATCCAGTGCTCAAACGGTGCACATCAGTTTCTCTCATTAATGCTGAAAGGGAAATGGTTGTGTACCTGTTCTTCTTATCCTCAGCCCCCTCTGCTGGAATCCTCAGGCTGTGAAGTAGCTGTATGTGGGCCTGCACCATCGTGTTCGCTTGCTGATCCCTGCCTTTGAGCAGCTCCTGTTAGCAGCAGCGGCAGGGGCGGCTCTAGCTTTTTTGCTGCCCCAAGCACGGCAGGCAGGCTGCATTCGGCGGCTTGCCTGTGGGAGGTCTCCAGTCCGTAGATTCGGCGGCTTGTCTGCGGGAGATCCGCCAGTCCCACAGCATCGGCGTACCTGCCGCCGAATTGCCGCCGAATCCATGGGGCTGGCGGACCTCCTGCAGACAAGCCACCAAAGGCTGCCTGCCTTGCAGAGACTGGCAGGGCATCCCCCGTGGCTTGCGGCTCCAGGCACATGCTTGGAGCGCTAGTGCCTGGAGCCGTCGCTGGGCAGTGGTTAGCTCATCTACGGGTATAGCAGCACGAGGTTGTACCTCCTCCTCCTCTGGACAGTCTGCTCTGGGCTGCCTCTTTTGTTCCCTGACTTTGTTGCTGCCTCTTTCTTGCGGCCCAGGAAATTCCTCGAGACACTGCTTTTTACTGTTACCTTTAGTTTTCAGGTGGAAAATGTTGCTGTTAACAATGATACTTTATCACTCTGCCTAGACCTGAGGTGGGAGTTATTATGCAATCCCTTGCAGATGACCCCATCATTGAGTGAGAGTAGAGTTTTAAATGAATGTAAAGTTCACAAACAGGGCAAGAGCAAGTCACTGGGGTCAGAGTCCTCGGGCTCTTCTATTTATTCTCTGCATAGGTGCCACTTGTGCAGCAGCCATAGAAACGTCACTCCTGGCTACACCTCCGATCAAGCCACTTGCCATTGTGCCTTCACCTGGCTCTATTGGACTCACTGAAGAGGATGGTCCATTTTTCATTCCTATTGAGCTCTTGGCCTCTTTGCTGAGACTGCCAGATGGAATGATGGGTTGAGATGATGGATAGTCCAGTAGGAACAGGCTGAAGCAACTGGCTCAGAATACACACCACCAAACAGCCTGTTGTTGTTTCCTCTATTGTAGCAATGATAGGCCCTGTTGTGCTGAGCACTGTACAGTACAGTGACTGTCCCTACCCTGGAGAACTTATTTTCTCAGCCCGTCTGTTGTCCATGACTTTTCTTCACTCACCACCTGCCTTGGGTGGATTTTAGCTACTAACCATGTTCTTATATCCCACTATGAATCTTCAGAGCCATCCAGCGTTCCCCTTAATTGGTGGTAATATTATAGGACACAATTTGTAAGGCTCTTCCACCCCATGACTTAAATCAGTGGTTCTCAACCAGGGGTATGAGTACCCGTGGAGGTATGCAAGGGTCTTTCAGAGGGTACAACAACTCATCTAGATATTTGCCTAGTTTTAAACAGTCTACATAAAGAGCACTAGCGAAGTCAGTACAAACTAAAATTTCATAATGTCAGTGACTTATTAATACTGCTCTACATACTATACACTGAAATGTAAGTACAGTAGTTACATTCCAATTGATTTATTTTGTAATTATATGGTATAAAATAAGAAATCAAGTATTTTTTCAGTGATAGTTTGCTGTGACACTTCTTGTAGTTTTGTGTCTGATTTTGTAAGCAAGTAGTTTTTAAATAAGGTGAAATTTGAGGGTACACAAGACAAATCAGACTCCTGAAAGGGGTACAGTAGTCTGGAAAGGCTGGAGCCACTGACCTAAAGCACCTAAGTCACTTAAGAGTCTTAGTTCCAGTGGCATTCAATAGAACATAGGCACTTGAAAATGGGACATAACATTTTTAAAGCTTTTAAGTTCCGTTTTTTAAAATGCCTAAATTCTATTGAAAGCCAATAGAGCTAGGTTCCCAAGTGACTTAGATGCTTTTGGAAATTTTTTCCATAAGTCCTATGATATAAGACGGTTACTCACCTTTGTAACTGTTGTTCTTCGAGATGTGTTGCTCATATCCATTCCAGTTAGGTGTGTGCGTGCTGCATGCACGTTCGCCGGAAGACTTTTTATCCTAGCAACACTCGGCGGGTCGGCTGGGCACCCCCTGGAGTGGCGCCGCTATGGCACCAGATATAT
>NC_133778.1:17007557-17009539 GCF_003597395.2 Chelonoidis abingdonii
GAGACACATGCGAGCCGAGGTGGTTGGGGAGATCTGCAGACCTCAAATGATCATCGTAATGGCCTGGAAACGTGGCTGAGGTAGGTAGGCCCTGGCTCGAGTGGAGTCCAGGGTTGCCCCTATGAAGTCCAGCCTTTGTGTGGGGACCAGAGTGGACTTTTCCGCATTGAGGAGCAGCCCGAACCGGGAGAATAGGTCCATGATTATGTCCACGTGCTGTCTGACCTGAGTCTGGGAGGTTCCTTTGATGAGCCAGTCGTCCAGATATGGGAATACATGTATCTGCTGCCAGCGGAGGTGGGCAGCGATGACGGCCATGCACTTCATAAACAGCCTTGGGGCCGTGGAGAGGCGAAAGGGGAGGACAGTGAATTGGAAGTGCTGGTGATTGGCCACAAAGCGAAGATACCTCCTGTGCAGAGGGAAGATGGCGATGTGGAAGTGTGCGTCCTTCATGTCGAGGGTGGCATACCAGTCTCCAGGATCCAAGGACGGGATAATAGTCCCCAGGGAGACCATGCGGAACTTCAACTTGACCATAAACTTGTTGAGGCCTCGCAAGTCTAGGATAGGCCTGAGGCCTCCCTTGGACTTGGGGATCAGAAAGTAGCGGGAGTAAAACCCTTTTCCCTTCTCGTCTGGTGGTACCTCCTCTATTGCTCCTGTGGCGAGGAGACACTGCACCTCTTGTAAGAGGACTTGCTCGTGAGAGGGGTCCCTGAAGAGGGACTGGGTTGGGAGGTGGGAAGGCGGGGATGAAACAAATTGGAGGTGGTATCTTTGTTTCACCGTGCGTAGAACCCAGATATCTGAGGTCAGTTGGGACCATGCCGGGAGGAAGTAGGAGAAGTGGTTGGAGAAGGGAGGAGAAGGATCCTGTCCTGAAACTGGTACACCATCCTTGTGCGTACCTTCAAAAGGTAGATTTAGGACCCGGAGGTGCTTTTGGGGGCCCGTGGTTTTGACCCCCTTGGGGCCCGGACTGGCGTCTACAGCCACCCTGCCCTCGCCTTCTGCTGAAGTCTTGCCTGTGCCGGGGCACAAAGTACGGCCGGTGGGGTTGAGGCCGGAAGGATCTGCGTTGGGTCACAGGCGTATGCATGCCCAACGAGCGCATGATGACCCTGTTGTCCTTTAAACTCTGCAACCTGGGGTCGGTCTTCTCAGAGAACAGACCCTTGCCATCAAAGCGTAAGTCCTGGATAGTGTATTGGCACTCGGGTGGCAGGTTGGAGACCTGGAGCTATGAGATATGCCTCATGGTGATACCTGAGGCCAGAGTTCTGGCTGCTGAGTCGGCTGCATCAAGAGAAGCTTGGAGGGAGGTTCTAGCCACCTTCTTCCCTTCTTCAAGGAATGCGGCAAATTCTTGGCGTGAGTCCGGGGGTAGTAGTTCTGTGAATCTATCCACCTCTGCCCAGGTGTTGTAGTTATAACGGCTCAGGAGAGCCTGCTGATTGGCCACCCGGAGCTGCAGGGCACCTGCCGAATACACCTTGCGGCGCAGTAGGTCCATCCGCCTAGCCTCCTTAGATTTGGGGGCTGGTGCCTGTTGGCCATGGCGTTCCCTTTCGTTGACCGATTGGACAACTAATGAGGCGGGAGGAGGATGGACATATAGGTATTCATACCCCCGAGAGGGTACCATATATTTCCTCTCAACTCCCTTTGCCGTAGGGGGAATGGAGGCTGAGGACTGCCATAAGGTGTCAGCCGTGGCCTGGATGGTCTTAATGAAAGGCAGAGCCACCCCAGTGGGGGCATCTGCCAACAGGATGCTCACAATTGGGTCCTCGACCTCTGGGACTTCCTCTACTGGGAGATTGATGTTGAGCGCCACCCTCCTAAGGAGGTCCTGGTGGGCTCTGAGGTCTATCGGCGGGGGCCCTGATGATGAGGTCCCTGCCACCGCCTCATCTGGAGAGGAAGAGGATGACACTCCGGGGATGAGAGGGTCCTGAATGGCCTCTTGCTCATGGGTC
>NC_133778.1:17012644-17016059 GCF_003597395.2 Chelonoidis abingdonii
CCTGTGGCTCGGGTGGACCTGCCGCAGGCATGCTTGCGGCAGTTGCACCGGAACCGCGGACCAGCGGACCCTCCGTGGGAATGCCTGCGGCAGGTCCACCGGAGCCACGAGACCCGCGCACGGGGTGGCGAAATGGCCTGGCACCTAGGGCGCCAGAAACCCTGGCGCCAGTCCTGGGTGGGAGAGCTACTGCTGAGGTGCTGCTTTAGCACTTCATGCCAGATCGTAAAA
Organism: Chelonoidis abingdonii; assembly: GCF_003597395.2. Classification (NCBI taxonomy): domain Eukaryota; kingdom Metazoa; phylum Chordata; order Testudines; family Testudinidae; genus Chelonoidis; species Chelonoidis abingdonii. Next base: position 17,012,876 of record NC_133778.1, read on the forward strand.
TCATTAGTTTTTTCTTTTCCTTCTTGAATTTGTCCATTATTTGCAGGCAATAATAAAGCCCACTTCCTTGAGGCAGTCTAGGAAGGCTGTGCATCACCCCACATGTGCCACTGGGTTGAAAGGACAGTTCTGGGTGAAACACTTTGACGGGCATCAACCTAAAACTAAGGTGGCAAAATGCATTACAGAATAGCAGATAATTTCACTTATGCCCTTTTCTCCTATCATGTAATAGCCAAACCTTCTGAGTAGGGGAGAGAGATTCTTTCCCCTGTGCTTGAAGAAAAGTTGGATTCACCCTTGGTTTTCTCAAGTGCCTGTCAGGGAGCGCTAGGCCCCTTGCCTGGTTGGAAGTTAGGGTGCGTTGATCTCAGATCAGTATCATCAAAACTCCAGCACTACCTTCTTTCCTAAAAAGACACCATCTTTACCAATTTAAAGCCTTCTTACCAGCCTAGTGCCCCCCCTCCAGTTTTATAGTGTTACTGCTCTGTGGTGGCCAGGTCTACAGTATATTGAGTGTAGAAGTGTTGTTTTAAGCCAGTCCTAACACAGGCTAGGAGGAACCAATTTAGGAAGAAAGATGGAGAGAGAAGTTTGTTCTGTTGAGTATTCAGGAAGGGCTGAGGTGTGGGTGGGCTGGGAGAACTGGAGGTGAAGATATTTCTTATGGTCTCTCTAGAAGAGCTGTGTTTTGTGGGATCTACTGTCATTTTCCTATTATTTATTTTCACTCGGAGGATTTCCTCTAGGGCACTCTGTGATAATTCTCAAATAGTCAACCATAAAATTGACCAGTCCCATAGCTCCCCTCCCCATTTCAACCATTAACATTTGGATTTTGTTTGTTAGGGCCTAGAGCCTGGAATAGGCTACTTCTTGTGTCTGTTAATGAAAAATAGTGAAGGAAAGCTAACGCCAAAGGACAGCAGGAAGACGAGCTACAAGTCTGTAATAGGTGTTAGCACTAGAGAGGGAGAAGTAATCATTTGCCACAGGAATGTTAGTGTGGTGTTAAAGAAGGGAAAATTGATACTCTCCTAACCGTGCCCTGTAAGGGCAGCTTCATGAAGGAGGATACAGAACTGCTCAAACAACGAGTAGCTAGGGTTTAAGAGCCCCCTGCACCCTTGTATGCCAGCAGAGGCAGGGGAAGATGAATTGCTCTGGCAGCAGTGATTTATACAGGCACAGCCCTGCACATCAGACTCAATCCAGGCAACATCACAAGGAGTCCCATCTGTAATACAAGAGAATCTCCATAATCCTCTACATACATCTGGGGACCAGGTGAGCAGCCCTCTAGCTCTGCCATAATCTGCACTTCAAATGGCCTAGTTCAACATCTGCATGATCTGTGTTGACTGGCCTCTCAAGCAGGTGGAGCTTGGCTTATGGGCAGAGCTTGGGGGGATACCAGTACTCCCCACGCCCACTCCCCCTGCCCCTGTAATTTGACCTTTATATAGTATCCATGTAGGGAGACAAGTTCAGCTCTCTGAAACTTTCCAAGTGAGCACAAGCTGGCACAGAAATTCATCGCAGGTGCAGTTAACAGTGCAAGAAATGTTCTGGTAATGAATGTATTACAGAAGTGCTTGGGTTTCTGAAGTTATGCCATGACCAAGTGATGGTTGTGAACTGTACTGCCATATAATAAAAACAATGCAGCACACCAAACTATTAAAAATAAGCAATAATTAGTATTATGGACACTTGTAGCAGTGAATACCATCCTTCAAAACAACTAGCTAATGGAAGGAGGACCTGCCTATTGGGACTGCAATAGCAGAGATTCACTGTCGTGCAGAACAACACTGCTTACTAGTGCTTGCAAAGAGGCTTGGGGTTAGTTCTGTAATAGAGGCAATGTTCACTGCTTAAAAGAGCAACCATGTGAACTTTATTCACTAGGAGTAAATAGATATTTGTTCAGAATATGCAATATTAGTTTGCCCCCAAACCTCCTCTTGAAAAATGACAAAAATAAGGATTCCTTTTCTCCTCTACTCGTATTTGAATCAAAGTGAGGGTGGAATAATATCTACAGAATATAAAATAGATGCAAAGCTGTAGCGGAGGGGTAAATCTGTTATTTATTTTTGAAATAATTAACTGATTTGTCACCCTTTCCTTTAGACTGCTAGAGTCCTAGTCCTGTGGTGCTATTATCTAGACTTGCTCCATTTGAAGTTTACTCTTACAGATATTGTTAATGGCAATATAATTTACAGATAATAATACATGCTTGACTAAGACTTCAGCAGAATGAGAGTGCTGTTCCAAGAAGCATGAACTATTATATTAGCTTCAAGCAGTCATTGAAAAGCTTCAGGAAATTAGGGTTTTTAAATCTTCCTGTGGTTAATGAGGAGGCCCTGAACTCAAGCGTCATCGCTGCTTCATTCTAGAGAATGAAGACAAATAATTCCCTTCTGTGTCATTTATCCCAGAGAGGCAGTGTAGCTAAGAGAGTAGGGTGCTGCACTGGCTGTCGGAAGATGTGGGTTCTATGCCCAGCAGTGCTATGGAGCTGCTGTGTGACTTTGGACAAGTTTCAGAGTAGCAGCCGTCTGTATCTGCAAAAAGAACAGGAGTACTTGTGGCACCTTAGAGACTAACACATTTATTTCATTATAAGCTTTTGTGGGCTACAGCCCACTTCATCGGACACATAGAATGGAACATATAGTGAGGAGATATATATACATATAGAGAACATGAAAAGGTGGGAGTTGCCCAACCAACTCTAAGAGGCTAATTAATTAAGATGAACTGTTGTCAGCAGGAGAAAAAAAACTTTTGTAGTGATAATCAAGATAGTGCATTTAAGACAGTTTGACAAGGAGCTGTGAGGATATTTAACATGGGGAAAATAGATTTAATGTGTGTAATGGCTCGGCCATTCCCAGTTTCTATTTAAGCCTAAATTGATAGTATTTAGTTTGCATATCAATTCAAGTTCAGCAGTTTCTCATTGGAGTCTGTTTCTGAAGCTTTTCTGTTGCAAAATTGCCACCTTTAAATCTGTTACTGAATGGCCAGAGAGGCTGAAGTGTTCTCCTACTGGTTTTTTAATGTTATGATTCCTGATGTCAGATTTGTGTCCATTTGTTCTTTTACATAAAGACTGTCCGGTTTGGCCAATGTACATGGCAGAGGGGCATTGCTGGCACATGACGCC
>NC_133778.1:17017506-17140259 GCF_003597395.2 Chelonoidis abingdonii
TACCTAGTACTCACTATTCTGAACTTATAAGAGCCTGTATCGGAGAGATTGGAGAGAAACCTGGTTGCACATCTGGTCACTCTCGGAACCCAGAGAGAACAACCACCAAATTCTAACAGCACACACAAACTTCCTTCCCTCAAGATTTGAAAGTATCCTGTTCCCTGATTGGTCCTCTGGTCAGGTGACAGCCAGGCTCACTAAACTGGTTAACCCTTTACAGTCAAAAGAGATATAAAGTACTTCTGTTCTATTAACTCCTACTATCTGTTTATGACAACCTACAAATCAGGTAGTGAAATATTAGCCCTATCATTTGTGCAACAACAACAAAAACTGCAACTACAATGTTGTGACTGCAGTTGATAGTGGGGATAGATGAGACTCCTTTAAGTATTTTGCAAACAGAAGCAGAGCTGCTAATGCCTTTAACATCTGACATGAAAAGCACATTGGATTGGCCTTGAAATTGCAGGGAGATCTGATCATGGAGAAAGGTCTTCAGCGCGTATGTTTGTGCAAGGACAGCTATTTGAATATGCCTTGTTAACAGGAAAATGCTCTTTGGGTGCACACAGAATCTGAGGTCATGTCTACATGGCGAGTTAGTGTGCAGCAAGCCAGGGGGTGTGAATCTACAGCACCAGCCCCACCCGTTGGGGGCACTGCTACAGTGCAGTGAAAGTCCTATGCTTTTGCACAGCAGCATGACGAAGCTGTGTTCTAGGACTCATGTTGCACTGTTATTGCATCCACCCAGAGGTTACAGCGTGGCAAACTTGTGCACTGTGGATCCACTTTCAGACTTGCAGCGCCATAACTCACCCTGTAGACAAGACCATAATCATCTAGTCCATTCCCAGGGTTTTGTCCAGTCTACCTCTACCAAATACTGGGGCTTCTCTTCCCTTGGGAGACTATTCCATAGGTGGATTGATCTCACTGCCAAGAAGTTATCCTTCTAATATTTCCCCCTTCCTTAACAGCTGTGGCTGCTGGAGAGGTTTCTTCTGTTCCTTACCTGGACTCTTCTGCAAGGGCTGGGGAGCTGCTGTGAAGCCCAGCTGCTGCTATCAGAGAAGATCCTTTGTTGTTCTTCTGCTGCTCATGGCAGGAGTTAGGGAACAAGCAGGGGATTTAAGTTCTTAAAGCACTCTGAATGGCATGAGGCCTCAGGGAGCCACCTGAGGCCCATAGAGATGGATTTCCCAATTCTATGCCTTTGATCAGCCATGGCTGATCAGAGCGGTCTCCAGCTAAACTAGTCCTGCACAGGGAGCTGATTGGCTATTAGGAGTATGTTGTCATCAAAAGACATTGTGTATCACCTCTACCTACTGGTTGGGATGAACTATAACCCAAGCATCTGGATTGGTAGAAAAGATCAGAGAGAGAACATTGATTGTGACACCCTCTAAGATAGGGAAGTACTGTGATCCCCACTTATTGATGAGTTAACTGAAGCACAAAGTCTATTTGATTGACTCAATCACATTGTAAATCGGTGAAAAAGCTGGGAATAGAATTTGGAGGTTCAGATTCCCAGTCCCCAGATATAACCACTAAATATATTAACCGACAATGACAGAAAAATCAATTTATCATCTCCAGTGTTTCATTTTAGGGTGGGATGGAGGAATCTTCCTTTTTAATAATGAATGTGAAGTTAGGTTGCTGTAAAACAATCTCTGTCTAAATATGATTAGAGGTCTAGAAAACATGACCTATGAGAGAAGATTGAAAAAATTGGGTTTGTTTAGTCTGGAAAAGAGAAGACTGAGAGGAGACATGATAACAGTTTTCAAGTACATAAAAGGTTGTTACAAGGAAGATGGAGAAAATTTTTTCTTCTTAACCTCTGAGGATAGGACAAGAAGCAATGGGCTTAAATTGCAGCAAGGGAGGTTTAAGGTTGAACATTAGGAAAAACTTCCTGTCTGGGTGGTTAAGCACTGGAATAAATTGCCTAGGGAGGTGGTGGAATCTCCATCATTGGAGATTTTTAAGATCAGGTTAGACAAACCCCTGTCAGAGATGGTCTAGATAATACTTAGTCCTGCCATGAGTGCAAGGGACTGGACTAGATGACCTCCCGAAGTCCCTTCCTGTCCTATGATTTTATGATTAGTGAAGATTCTTTTCCAATGGATTTATTCAATGTAAATAAGTTAAGTTGGATATTTGAAATTTGGGAGACAAGGTGAGTGAAATCTTTTATTGGACCAACTTCTGTTGATGAGAGAGAGAAACTTTCGAGCTTACACAAAGAGCTTTGTCTCCCTCACCAACTGAAGTTGGTGAGATTACCTCACCCACATGATCTCTCTAATAGCTTGGGACCAACACAGCTACAACAACAGAGTATAAATGAAATACAGCTTTTTGACATCAAGGCCATGGACCAAATCTCTGGATAATTACTTTTCCAGTGATGCATTACCAGACTTCTTATGTCTAGGACTGATTCTGGGCCAACTCAAGCAGTCAAAGTCATACATATGAGCTAATATGTTCTACTGCAAATCTAAAGGAAATAATCTTTCCAATGACACTAATCCCCATTTTCCAGTACATGCTATAATTTTACAACACACACATGCAGTCCATACAATAATGAAGTTCCTGCCAATAGCTTGGCTGCATGTTGACATAGCTTGGCATGCCTGCGGATGCTCCACCGGAGCCGCGGGACCAGCGGACCCTCCGCAGGCACGCCTGCGGGCAGTCCACCGGAACTGCCTGCTGCCCTCCCGGCAACCGGCAGAGCGCCCCCCACAGCATGCCGCCCCAAGCACGTGCTTGGCGCGCTGGGGCCTGGAGCCGGCCCTGCTCCCCATCCCCTTTTAGGTTCTGATGGCTGGCAGGTAGACCCAATGGGTGGAAAGTGTGAGATAGTTCTTTGATCTAAGCAGGGTTACTCTTATTTGAGGGATCAAATGCGCACAGCTCTTGGTCCACCACAGCTATGACTCTTTACTTGGCGCCTCAGGTGAAAGCCAATCAGCAGCATCCAGAAACAGTAATTCCTTCAGCCCTGCTTCCCCTCAAAATACTATTTATACAAAATGTGCTACAGTGCTGTACACCATGAGCAGACTGATTCATGCTCCAAAGATCCAGGTGAAATCTGTCAATCCTACAGCAATGATTTATAGGGGCTGTGTGCATCAGATAAAGGGCTCCCCACCCTAATCAATTGATCACAAGGACAATGCTAATGATGGAATCAGAGCAGTCATTACACAAGCCGAAACAGACACAGTGTGTCTTTACCAATGACTGTTACTGAATCAGGCATGTAGACAATGGGGCCAAAGCAGAAAGGAAGGGCAATGTTTGACAAAGAAGGGTGAGAAGATAAAAATTAATTTATGAACAGATTAAGAAGGCTATTTGTTACAAAACTTATCCACATTCCCAGTCAAATTCTAGTGCCAACCACACCTAGTACCTTCAAATAAAGCAGCATGTTATACCAATCAAAATATGGAATCCAAGTCTCAGAGCAAAGTATTTGGTTTAAAACAGCCTACAATATCCAAACACTTAAGTCAGAGAATTAGTATTTGTCACTTTTTAGAGAAACATCATAGAGAAACATTTTGGCACTAAATCATGGGGCCCCTGTATATTATAGTATTGTGGTATTATTAGGTCACCATAGTGATATACAGTTGCTAATAGAACTAATATCAAAATGGACGTATCTGATCTAAAGCCTATTGACTTCTATGGGTTTTAGGTAAGGCCCCATCTGCTTGAGTTCTAAGGGCATGTCTACTATGCAATCAGAAGGTGTGATTGGAGATCCCTCTCATAGACATACCTGAGCTAGCTTTGATCTAGATCTGGTCTGATTTAGGTCCAGCTTTGATGTAATGTAAGAGGAATGATCATATGTCACTCACATCATTCATTCAAGTCCTGTGGCTCCGAATTCATTAATTACTGGTTGCTTATCTAAGTGAGTTATTTCTTATTTGTACATGACTTTTTAAAATAGTAGTTAACTTTTACAGGAAATGCCTCAGATAGATCTCATGAATGTATCTGTGGTTATAATGGTGCAAGTTTGAAATACAGCACTAGCATGCCATTGTTTCTTGTGTCTCATAAAGCAGGTTTGAATCTAAATACTGCCATTATGTCCACATACCATAGGTCTAACTGTATACATTTAGGTTATTGAGTAGTTTCAGTAGAGACTACCAACTTCTGCTAAATCTGAACTAGTGAGTTTGTGGGGCTGACCTTTCTATACTGAAGAAGTAGGAGGGGGATATGCTTGCTCTATATAAATATATCAGGGGGTTTAACGTTAGGAAGGGAGAGGAATTATTTAAGTTTAGTACTAATGTAGGCACGAGGACGAATGGGTACAAACTGGATATTAGGAAGTTTAGACTTGAAATTAGACGAAGGTTTCTAACCATTAGGGGAGTGAAGTTCTGGAACAGCCTTCCGAGGGAAGTAGTGGGGGCAAAAGACTTATCTGGCTTTAAGATTAAGCTTGATAAGTATATGGAGGGGATGTTATGATGGGATAGTTTAATTTGGGCAATTGATTTTGGATTATCGGCAGATAAGTCTGCTCAATGGTCTGTGAGGGGATGTTGGATGGGATGGGAACTGAGTTACTGCAGAGAATTCTTTCTTGGGTGCTGGCTGGTGAGTCTTGCCCACATGCTCAGGGTTTAGCTGATCGCCATATTTGGGGTCGGGAAGGAATTTTCCTCCAGGGCGGATTGGCAGGGGCCCTGGAGGTTTTTCGCCTTCCTCTGCAGCGTGGGGCATGGGTCGCTTGCTGGTGGATTCTCTGCAGCTTGAGGTCTTCAAACCACAATTTTGAGGATTTCAATAACTCAGTCATGGGTTAGGGGTTGTTATAAAAGTGGATGGGTAGGGTTCTGTGGCCTGCCTTGTGCAGGAGGTCAGACTAGATGATCATATTGGTCCCTTCTGACCTATGAGTCTATGAGTTCAAATGGCAATATAGGTGGAGACTTTAAATATCAGCACAACTAGTAAGTTTGTTAGATTTCAATGTTAGCATGGGGGCAGATTCAGGAACAATTAACATACGGTATTGGCAGAAGAAAACAAAAGAGAAAAGGATGTAGTCAATGCATTACAAAACTAAGAACACGGAGCTATATTCTGCTCCCCTTGGTGAAATATAGAGTGACTAATCAGAAATTAGATATTGTAGGTTTTAAGAGATCCATTATATCCTCCCATAAATTCTGACCCAAGCTACCCTTTGCCTTGGCACCTTGCTGTTCATGTTTTCTGCAGTCAGAGTTTTCTTGTCTTCAAAATTCCAGTTGCAGATCTTAGAGTACAGAATAACCAAAGATGTAAAGGTAAATATATAGCTTCCATAAATTCAGTCAGTACTTGTCATTTCTTAGAGTACTGATTTGTCAAGTTGTCCATTTTAACATCTAGTTCATGGTAAAATACTAAAGAAAAGTAAATGATAGATATTTTATTTATTTCATTTTAATTTCTATGCATCAGCTATGTTTAAGCTGACATTGATATATATATAGTTTTACAGATATTTGTTAGGTTTTAATGATTTTTTTAAAAAATAATTACTACATAGTGCTACAAGCTTTTGCAAAGAAATGAAATGTTAAATCTAAAAATCAAGAAAAGGAAGTTTAAAAACCCTCATCAGCTGGCAAGTGTTTTTTACAGTCAAGTTTAATCATAACTCAGATATGGCAGCACTACAAGTGTTATCAAGGAATCAATCTTTCTTAATTAAGTCATACTAGTGCCGATCCAAAGCCCAAGTTTATGAAAAAAATTGGATAAAATCTTCAAGAACTTTTATGTAACAGGGACATTTTTGAAAACTTTATCCTGGAACCACAATTGATTCTGAATTTGGCCCATTATTGTATTTTAAAGTACCTTTGTACTTAGTGATAATTTTGACTACCTACTTAGAAGGCTTTAAAAACTGTGGACTAGATCCTCAGTTGATGTCCATCAGCGTAGCTCCAATGATCCTCCTTTCACATCGTCACAGATTTATGGCCATCTGACAGGGATACAAAAAGAATGATAGGCTGGTCCAGTCCAAAAGTTCCCAGTCAGTCTAATTTACAAATGTGGGATGACATTTTCAGAAGTGCATAAAGTGACAGAAGATTGAGTCCCTTTGAAAAAATCAATGAGTTTTAGGCTCCTTACTCCTGGGGGAATTCTGTGCCAAAAAATTAAAAATTCTGCATATTTTTTGTCAATATAACACAATATAATCATACCAGTTTCAATTATTTTGGTAATTTATTTCAAAATACCTGTCAGCAACTATGTCTGTAACCAGAGCCATCCCTAGGGTGAATCGGGGCGACCGCTCCAGGGCCCGCGCTTTGGGGGGCCCCATGGGCCAGTGCAATTGGCCGGCACGGTTGGTCCTGGAAGAGACGAATCTGTCACTTCCGCCCCAGGGCCTGCACCCCCCTAGGGATGGCGCTGTCTGTAACAATACAGGCAACAAAAGATTCAGGAAGTGCTTTTTGACAAAGACTCTTTACTAGGCATATTAATACAGAACTCTGATTAATTTAACCTGCAATACAGAAATGTGTTCCTTGTACCCCTCAAAAGCGGTGCAAAGGCTTGGGAGAGTCACGGGTACAGAGGAGCTGAGGGAGACAGAAGCAGTTGCTGGGAAGGAGCCTGTGTTTGAACCTGGGAGGTTGTTGGGTATGGGTGGGAGATGTATAGAACAAGTTTTGGGGGGGGGGGGTTGGGAGGGGAGGGATTATTAGGGAATCTCCACCATGAGACCCTGACTGACCCCAACCTCTCTCATTCAGTCAGGCACATCTGTCACTGCACCCCACAATCCCATGTTTCCTTGCACCCCCCACTCAGCCACCCCTCCCTCCCATCTCCATGTATCCCTGCACCCTCACTCAGCCACCCCTTTCCCCCATGTGTCCCTTCCCCATTCCCATGTGTCCCTGTACCCCTACTTATCCCCCTCATCCTCAGGTGTGTCTACACCCCCCTATGTGTCCCTACACCCCCACTTCCATTCAGTCCCCACCCCAGTGTGTCCCCCCAGCAGTCCCCTCCATATCCTGTGCCTCCTGACCTGGCCTCACAGGCATGGTGCTGTGAGGAAGACAGCTTCTTCTGTTCCCTATCTGCAGCTTAGGCTGATTCAGGAGCAGCTGATCTCTGTTCTGGCACCACAGTGGCCCCTTGTTAGCAAAAAGTGTAACTGCAGCATCTTTCTAGAAGAATGTATTTTTCTACAGGGGAAGGGGGGAATTCTGTGTGGCACAGGAATTCTGTGCATGTGCAGTGGTGCAGAATTCCCCCAGGAGTAGATCTTCTGTTCCACTGACTTCTACATACATGTGGAAAACTATTGACTTTAAATGGGACTTAGGCTTCTTTGTCACTTTCTGCAGCTTTGGGAATTTTACCCATATACTATTTGCATGAGAAATTTGATTTATATAATTTGTGAAGCATTAAAACAAAACCATGCTCTTCTCCCATGAAGGACTGAAGAAATTAGTAAGGAGACTCAGCTTTTTACACTACTGTGATACGTCTGATATTTCCTTTGCTGTTATATTATTGTATCAATAAGAAGCCCAACTGTCACTCTATTGTAAGCATGCAGCTCCACTGATTACACTGGAGTTGCACTTGTATAAACAAGGACAGAAATTCATTCATATTCACTAATTTATTATATTGGCTTTTATGGTACTTACATAAGATTTCATTCCTTCAAAGCAAAAATATTGTAAATTTTCATATACAATAGACCAATATTGTATCCCTCTTTACAAATATATCAATGCCTCGTTTAGAGCTGGCTCTGTATTAAAGACTTGGTAGCAAAATAAGTCAGGATGACATCTTATTTTTAAAGTAACTGAGAATGCAGAAGTATTGTAACTCCCACTGATTTAAATGGGAGTTCCACCGAAGGAACAAGCGTAAGATTCATGGGGTTTTAGCTCACCAGGCAGAAGATTAGAACTGGCATTTCTACTGATCCCACTCACCCAGTTTTTTCTTCTGATGGGGAAAGTCTGTACATTTTAAAAGCAAAGATCTCACCTAAAACTAATAATTAGAAAGAATCTTTCAGCATTTGAGGTTAGATGAATCTTGGTCAGAATCTATAATCAGACATTTTTATTGAGGCTTCTGATTGTTCCTGCAAGCTTGGTGACATTCTGAACACGGGAATTTAATAAACTAAGCATACATAATAAAGAAGAAAATTGATCAAAACAAAGCTATAACATTCTAAGTTCATGATGTTTTTAATACTAAGAGTTGCAGAACAATGACTATTAAATTTCCATTCATCAGCAGCCAACAAGATATGAATGAGCATTAACTCCAAACAAAAACTGGCTCATAACATCATATTGTGCACTTAAAAATATTTACAAATCATTTTAAAAAGGAAGATTAATAGTGGAAGCAACAATGAATATAAAACATGGCTGACAGGCTTTCAAACAAAAATAAATTCAAGTATTTTGTAAAGTTCCTCAGACATTTGTCTTTAAATTTTGTTTGTGCAATACCCATCTTTGCATAGTAAAGAAAACTTTATAAAACTTTAGTTCTATGTAATTTATTTTTTAACATGCACCTACAGTATGTTTAATTTGCCTCATAGAGCTCTCTTATAAAAGGATTAGGTCAATTCAGTGGGATCATGCAGCATACCAGGAAGAGCTGTATAGTTACTATACATTTTCTTGTCAAGATGAATCATATAATGGAGCAAAAATATAGTGGGTGAAATGGGGACTCGTCATTGCTTAACATTTACTCTATTAATATTAAATTCTGACACTTGTAAAGATAGATTAACGTAAGCAGCATGTCTACTCTACTAAATGTGGCAACTAAATGGTTAAGACTACATAACCCTAGTACCACAGAAAAGATTGATTAGAATCCAGTTTTGTGAGTTATTTGATGTCATTTACATCGTGTACATACAGAGCATAATGCTTGTGTGTTTTACACATACACGCACACAGCTAAACAGTGGAGCGTAAATTCAGTAAAGAAATCATAATTTCCTATGAAACTGCTAGTGTGACAAAAAGTTACACCAACACTTACCATATGTACATAGTATTTGGGGACCACTGTGGTCTGATTAAAAACATCACATCGCACATTTACAATGTTATTTGTGAAATGCTTATCATCAAAGTTTTATTATACAGATAGTTACATTAGACACCTAATTGATTTTGTAACCACAGTGGCATTTCTACTGTAGTTACCACATTGATTCCGCAGTAGAACCGAAATGTACAGTTTAGTACCTGCCAGAGAGTAATTATACCTTCTATATGCAGTAGCAAAGTGGAAATAAGCAACATAGTACCAGTGGGCAATATTACAACACAAATACTTTGAGTTCCCCTCAAAATTACAGGTATTCATTGTCATTGAACATCAGTACAACCAAAACTCTTGTCCTGAAGTCAGATAATGTTGAAATGATGCTGTAAATAGCTCCGTTATCACAATATGAGGTAGATCTATATCAACACAGAGTACCTCTTACTCATATTGCAATAACAATGGTCGCTTTAACAAAATCACGCTATCTACAACATCATTTGACAAATAACCATCTTGACTGCAAAACAATATAGTTTTCATGGAAAAGACTTTTCTTTCAGATTGGATATTGTCAGAGTTTGAAATATGTTTGGAGGCAAAAATGTTTTATTGAACAAAGCAAAAAAAAATTATAGTAATTGCAACACTAATTTTTTCCTAGTATTTCCATCAGTTAATTTTACAGCTAAATCCAGAAACTGACTCAAGATTTGAACAAGGAAAATGAAAGTCAGGAAAATGAAATATAAGACCTAAATAGAGTTGGAGTTATAGGATTAACTCCCACTCATTTATACTAATATAAATAAGAGGTAATTCCATTGAAACCTGTTGAGTTACCAGTGTAATTCAGAGTAAGCAGAATTATGAACAGGCTCTAAAGCTTTTAATTGCTCAGTTCACTAAGGCCCAAGTTCAATGCCTGTTAAAGTCAATGGAAGCCCTTCCACTTTGTCAGTGGACTGGACTGTGCCCCATGTGTGAACATACAAATAATAGCATTAATATGCCAACTCTCGGAAGTGAAATCTGAACAAACCCTAAGAGTGATACTAACCATCCACAGCAGAAATAGTAGCTCTCCAGATGGTACACTGAAAGGTGATAGGTACTAAAGAGGGAAACTCAGAGTGACTTGGATCATCTTGGCAAGCCTGCCAGGAAGGGAGAGAGGTGAATGGGTGGGAAAATGGCAGCTAAATGGGAAAGCTTTAGCCTGTTTCAAGCTTTCAGCATTTTGTGAATATTTTAAGGCTTACTTAAGCTTGTTTTCCTTTCACTTGAAAAAGCTAGACAGAGCAAATAGTTGTTGAAATTAAAAAGATATGAACTTGGCACTTTCGTGATTAATTTGAGATGGTGTCAGTTTTCTTACATTATATACAGAAAATCTGCATGACAGCCAAAAAAGTAATTCAAAAGAGACTTATTAAATACATATGCATTTACACATTTTAATATGGTTTGTTTTTTGGTTTCAAGCATACAAACTTTAGATCACACCTGTTTGGTGCCAGAACTCCCTGGATCTGCATGCTACATCTGCCTTTTTTGAACAAGCCCAGAACACCCACTATACAACATGCTAGAAAGATTAAAAGGGGAGCAAAATTAAACCACCAAAAATAGATTTACATGGAGAATAAAACCTTTCTAAGGAAATCCTTCAATAAAGATCCGTGAAAATGATATGTCAATCTCTTATTTCCATATATACATTTTTTCTTTCTATAGAAGAACTATATATTATCACTGCTCAAAAATAATAGCTCCCATATCCAAAGTAATTTTAGTCCAGGAGATAAAAGAACAGGGACAATGAATCCACAGACTAGGGAGCTGTCGCTCCAGAGAGAAAGAATGCTCTGCACTGGTGGAAGAAGATTTCATAAGAAGAGCCCAATATCACCACCTCTGCATTCTGTGTTTTGTTGTTTTCTTCTCTGTATAGATTTGGGTGCAGATCTTGTGTGGGTCGGCTTGCTAGCTTGTTTGTTTGTTGTATATATGCCATGCAATTTACCCTTTCCAAAATTAGCTGCTCATGCCACTGGAGTCTGTCATTTAATATGAAAAAAAAAAAGTCATGCGAACTCAAGTTAGAGTGCCAACAGGCTAGGGAAAAAAATCTTCTAGTTTACTATTTTGAAACAGTTCTCTTATTGCACTTGGTTGGTTTGCCCCTTCTTTCTTTCTTTGAAAAAACAAAACAAAAAAAGAAACAGTTGTCCATTGCTGTCTTTTTTTGAAGAGAAAGATGAAAGGAAGGGAGTATTTGAACTTATCTCCAAAAAAGACACTGTTCCTTCACTGCATCCCCAGCAACTCAACTTTAGTCATTGTCGTTTCTAATGTTCTTCTTTATTGAGTTCCTGCAGAGTGACAGCAAAGACTTCACACCTAGAATCCAGTAGTGCAAGAAGAAGCTTTTCCAGTTAAGTTCCTTCAGATAGGACCTTGCTGATTTGGATCGTACCTTCTCTTTTTGACATTTCTTCCAATGTGCGTCAAAAGGAGATGAAACGAGGAGGAAAAACATAAAACATTAGTTAGGCATAATGGGAGAGAAGCAGTGCTAACACCATAGTAAAGTAATAAGCTCACTTTGAGGTAATCTCACAAACTAACCTTACAGTGAAGTAACTGTAATGATTTGACTTTGAGAGGGTTTGGACGCTGTGTATTACAGTATCAATTCCTGCTGTCTCTATGAAGTTTAAAATTGCATGTGTTAAATCTAGATAGTGTATATAATTAACTTTTTGTTTGTTTGCTTTTTTTGTGCAGTACTGCAAGTGGCAGTCAATCCTACTTAGATGGGAAGTTTTTCAGACTGTCTGACATGTCTATACATTAAGCCAGGACAGCATTTGTACATCATTTGGAATCACTCAAAACAGTCACATTTCAAATACAAAATTACTCTTAAAATGCAAAAAGGCATCTGGCTGTTTATAACAGGTGCTCATTAACCTCCAAAACATAGATCTTCCACAAATGAGGTGACCATGCCCCCTCGTATCCATCTTTCAGTGGCTACACTGAATCCACAGATAATTTTATAGTGGACCAAGGTATCTTAGTATCTCTGTGAGCTTTTACCATACTCTGGACAAAGCACTTTGAATCTCCAATAAGGTACAAAATATAGCAGATAGTGAGACACTGCAGTCGAAGGAGAATGGACAGAGACTTTTAATTATGCCATTACAATTTAGCTTTTATACTAATGTCCAGTCTCCTACGATATTGATACCCTATATCAATAAACAGCAAGACATTACAAGGCAACAGCACAAGTTGGGTGCAACCTCCCCAGGATCTGGCTTTATGTGGGGCATCAAGCAAGGGGCTCATGCATTTAGTCTTAACATTGGGCATGTGCACCACTACTGCCACCAAATTGTCATGCAAAAGACAGAGAACAAGAATTAAAAATTAAATACACAAAGCCCCAAATTTCCTTTTTGACTGTGCTCTCCCAACACCACCACTGCTGTAGTGTTTAAGCTGAAAGCAAGCCTTTCCTAAGTTGTACAGGTGACTTAGGAATCAGTGCAAAAAGAAAAGTTATCCAGGACAGGTCTTTCAGAGACCCTGGCAGCCTTTGATCTTGTGCCAGTGCCTGCTTGACTATTTGTTATTAAAGCATGCAGCATAAGAGTTACAGGCTTTTAAAATGTCATTGTTTCCCTTTTTATAGAAAAGTGTTGTACTCATCCTCACTGTGACTCAAACTGACCACACTATTTAGATATATCAACCCAGCTATCTCTGTAGCATTCATACCCTCTGAGTAGATCTGATATTAATGGATACCCTTTTTCTAGTCAGATGTAGAATAGTATAGTAGGAAGTCTGAATAATATTGACTGTTTAAATCTGAATCAAAACTTGTCTGGACTTACTCTCTTTGCCAGTTTCTCTCTTTTTCTATGGTGTATGAAAAGGAGTGCTTTAAATGACTATTTTTTATCACGCAGCATACTGAAATTCAAACTCCACTAACCAACAGTTATTTACCTTTAAAACAAATCTGAAAAAATCAGGTCACTAATAGGTGTGAAAAATTCAGATGATTTAACTGTCCATTGAATGTTTGCATTCCTATTATTTTTAAGGGAACAAACCACTAAAAGCCTAAAGTCAAATGTGTTGCCTGAAGTTTTTCTATTAAATTGATGAGTGGGCTCTGTGACATTAGTACGAAGTTACAGTGGGAACATGTTTTGCTAGCCTCCCAATATAACCCTCCAGGTCTTTCCAACTGACCCCTTGCTAGAGTAGTACTCCTGAGCAGCACAGTCCTGCTAGTACTGTCTCTGAGTAGCTTTGGACGTACTTTGGAACAACTGCCAAACTCTTGTGGAACTGTAACACAGCCCACATCATATCAAATGTCTTCTAGGGTCTATTTCAAAGCCACAAATCTATTTTGATCATGCCCTACAGTTCATTAAATGAAAATACATTTTTCCAAAGGTAAAATATTAACTCAGCTAATGCCCTTCTTCTTTTTCGGTATTTCCTTAATATGTTAAATCAAAATGTTGTTTCCTCTGGTCAATCATTAGTAACAACTGTTTTCTCCACAATATCAGAGTCTGACAAAGTTGTCATGCCTCAAAAGGAAGGGTGTAGGGATCTAAATATGACATTCAAAATGAGCACACAGAACTGTTTTTGAAATACACTATGCTTGATGTTCAGTAAGTCAGTTTTGCATATTAATTTTGTGGTAAGAAATAACACCTTGCTCTTACATTATACTTATCTGAATATCTCAAAGTGCTTAACTAAGTTGGATAGCATTATCTCACCCAAGGTTATATAATAAGCCAGTGACAGAACTGAGAGCAGAATTCAGGCCTCCTGGCAGAGTCACATGCTCTAACCACTAAAAACCCCCATCTCTACTCACAACACATTATATGTTGAGCTGAAGATACTAGTCCATTTAAAAAACTGCAAACGGATGAAAAAATCTTGATTTTCTCCCCAAAAAAGTCATAACGAGAAGTGAGGGAACTAACAATACTACTACTGAAGGATCCCCATTTATTCATGGGCCAGGTAAAGTGTAGCAATTTATCATAATGAATTTCCTACACTATTCTGCTAATCCTCCATTATAGCTAAGCTCCAAGCATTGCTTAAAAACACCATGTTATATAAATCTTCCTGATAATACACTGGTCAGAAGAGTCAGCTGAGCCCTCTACCCTGCTATATCAAGATCCCCACCTGGCTGTATAATTGTTTCCCTCACTCCTACACCAAGTGCAGGGCTGAGCACAAATGCAATCCTTGCAGTCAGAGCACACAAGGACAATCAGGTTAGCGCACACAGGAATGCTAGACTCCCCAAAAGAGTCATGCTCCTCCCACATACTACTCAGCAGAATAGGCCTTATGTGCGGTCAGGGTGGAGAGGCACATGCCACATTCTCTTAAAGGGAACTGCAGAGGCTGTGCTTTGTCCCAGGAAACCTCAGGAGCGTCCAATGTGGCAGTGCGGCTTTGCACTGGCCCCAGTTGCAGGCTGTGTCTTCAAAGCTTATGTTAGCCCTTAATATATATATATATATCCACAAAGCCCAGTTCATATAATGGACTAAAGGTGCCATTAACATCCAATTACATCTAAGACTACTGTGCTATATTTTTGTAACTTCAAAAATGTGAAACACAGCTTCCGATTATAAAACAAATTACTAGCAGAAAAAGATGTATATCGAAGTGAAAACCATTTTTATATCTGAGTTCTAAAATACTTAAAACAGAGGTTTCAAATAGAAATGTTGGAAGATCATTAGTTTTAGCAATGCCTTGTTAAATGTTAAGTTCCCCAGAACTAAACACAAACTCAATCACATTCTTTCCCCAAATGAGTGCATATGGATTCCACTGAAGAAAACACAAATTTGTGCATCTGAGTGCAGAATTTGGCCTACCACAGGACAGTAGATATTCTGGGGCCTATCTTGAGGAGGTGGGAGACAGGCCTGGCTAGGACTGACAGGTGTGTGGTCTTTCACTGCTGGTTGGCTCACCTGCCAATTGGAATAGCTGTTCTGAGATACTGAAAGCAGCCACTGCTCTCTGGCTAATACGGGTATCTCTACACAGCGTTTTGGAGTGAGTCTCCCAATCAGAGTTGACCCCCTTTCCTAGGCTTCAGAGCCCGAGATCCAATCTGAGTGGCAACTTTAAAAATAGCTGCATAGCCAGCATTTTAAAGGACTAGCACAAGCCCCGCTAGTCTGAGTCTGTCGACCGGGGCTGGGAGGCTTGATCCAAATGCTGTATA
The DNA here is from genome assembly GCF_003597395.2 of Chelonoidis abingdonii. Taxonomy (NCBI): domain Eukaryota; kingdom Metazoa; phylum Chordata; order Testudines; family Testudinidae; genus Chelonoidis; species Chelonoidis abingdonii. The sequence goes on from NC_133778.1 coordinate 17,032,961, forward strand.
GACATACCCTAACAGGAACTTCACCTGGCTTCACTGCTGCTTCAGGGAGACAGATGTGCTCCCTGTCTGCTAGGAACGGCTGCTCTGTTGGCCTCCCTTTTGGCCCCGTCTGCTCATTCTTCCTCAGCAGCAAAAGGCAGAAGCACTAAGACCACTTCCCTTCCACTCCGCAAGAGGCTGCTGTTTAGGGCTCCATATTACCTCCTCCGGCACATACAAGCAGTGGCTCTTCTTCAAGGCTCCATTCACACATGCTCATTGGCCAGAGGAGGAGGAAGAACAGTGTGGATGCCTTCACTAGTGCAGTAAACACCAACATGAGGAAGAGGAAATGAGCCCTCAGGTAAGGGCCACACTACAGAGAATGATGCTGAGGCCATCTTAACTCCTGCATTGCCTGTTGTTTTTGATGCCATGTTAGGCATGGAACTTGAACAGGGAATTAACAACTTCTTTTTTTAAACATTTAATTCCAGTTTCAATAATTCACAGTAATAAAAGTTCAGCCTCCATTAGCTCTGAATCAAACAAACAAACAACAAAAACCCAACTGTTAAAAAATAAAATACTCATAGCATAACTATAACAAGCCACAGTGCAAAGTAACAATCACCTACGTTCCATTTCGGATAGTTGCTTTTAACTCTTTTGACAGCACAGTTCATTCTTTGCAAAAATAAATATACAAAATAAAGCCACTGCTACCCCAGTCTTTTATTACAGTTTTGATGTATCCTATTTTTTCTCGTCATTGCTTATAAGTGTTTTGAGAAGAACAAAGCAACTAATGCACAAACACACTGCTTATTTTAGTAGCAGCTAACTACTAGTGTTGCTGTTGCAGTTTATGATGTTCTTGTAAATCAGCACCTTCCTCCATGTTCACAGAAACACAACGTCTTGCCAAAAAAATGAAGGGTTACTCCAATGACTGCACAGTCCCTTCAAATCAGTAATGTTTCTGCAAAAGTTTCCCCATACCAGATCCTGAAAAAGTGAGCAAACCCACGATAACCAGGCTGCTGCTATGTGAAACTGAAAATTAACAGTTAGGGGATGGGATCATCAGCCTCAAAACAGTGACAGTCTAGGGCACCTGCTTAGCTAGCCCGTTGCCATCTGTTGGCATGAGGAATAGGAGTAGACACAGCATGTTATTTGATTTTGAGCCGGTGGATTCATGCTGCTCATGGAGCCACTGCACACACTTTGCAAGGAAATGCAGAGTGGAAAGAAAAACCAGAGAGCTGGTCTGTAGTTCCTGTATGAAGCATACACAAGGTTTCAGAATCTCACTGCACAGGCTTTCTGCTCTGTTGCCCTCCACAACAGAAACAGCACTTCTGATCATTTTTGACTTTCCAGTATCTACAGGATACAGTATTTAGCTCAATTTCAATTCCTAAAGCTCCCTTTTTGCAGAAGTTTAAGGATTGGGTAAATATTTGGCCCACCTAGTAACCCTCCACTTGGCAGGAAAGCTCTGTTTTTTAGCAGATATCACTGGGAATAACACTGTGCCTATACATTTTTACCCACAACAGCACCTCGCCTACTAGTCTGTTCCACATTCTGAGGACTATTATGCAGTCGCAAAAGGAACTTCCCACATATTTTTTTTAATTTAGCCTTTACCAGTACTACTACTAAATATTGTTATTTATTTACCAAGTATTCCCTTTTCAAAATGTAACACACTAGCAAGCCAGCATTTTAAAAAGCAACTGAATTTGTTACTGTAGCAAAACTACACACTTATACATTCACCACTGTCAAGTAATTCTTTATTAAAAAGAACTGGAAACTGGGCCTAACTATGAAATTCAGAGGGCCCACACAAAACTGCCCACATTAACTAACCCCTCATTCCGCTTCTACTTTAGTCCTTAATGAAGCATTGTAATGGATTGAAGGGCGGTCCAGGGACCTGCTGCTACTATGTGAACTTCACCATCAATGCAGGTCATGTGTCTGTATAGTGCCTAGAACAGTGCAGCCCTGACCCATGAGAGGGGCCCTTAAACACTACCGCAGTACAAAAAACAATTACAGCTTTGTCAGAATATTAACCAAGGTCTGCTGTGAAACAAAATATAGTTCCTAACCAGGTGCCCACTAGTAGCATTTAACTCAAATTCACTCAATATGTTCCTTAAGATCTATGTGCACTGAACATTTTACTGACACTTGATCACAACATCTTTTCTGTCCTATTTTTATCCATATCTTTCCAGAAACTGTCTAAAAATAAATCCTAATTTGTTTATTTCTTTAAAGAAAAACTTTGTTTTGCTAATTTATACCAAACTGACCCACTAAGTTCATGAACAAAATTTGCTTAACTGCAGCTTACGTTTGATTTGGACTTGACACCACAGTACCGTATGTGCATGTGAACACCTGATAACCTGTGGAACAAAAATCACATCTCCTAGTTTGTAAAGTATTGGCTACTTCTCACATTGCTAAAGACTGAAACATCACTTGCTTCAAAGGAAAATTAGAACCCATTCTATTAGTCTTGGACATCCTACAAAAACTGGAAGCAAAGTGTGAGAGGCCCTACATTGTGCTAGCCTTCTTCCACATACAAGTGAAAACGCCTTTCAATTTCCCCCCCCAAAAAACATGCACTTCAAGCTGTGAGCTAGGCCAGGCCATTGTATTTGAGGTTCTGCTACAGAATAGATAGTCTTATCTTAACTTTTTAAAATATTAAACTCCTGATATTTTCAATACGAGAGCTTACTCATACAGGGATACCAAATACTTTTATATTTTTGTATGACAAAAAGACATGCAGGATGCAAAGTGGAAAAATTTTATTGGTGATTTAAGTTATGGGGAGCAGGTTAGTTTTGTGCTGGACAAAAAAAAAATATGTTGACAATACAAGGAAAAGCAATTGATGTTGTTTTACTTAAGCCAGAATTGGACCATTTAAAGTCCTGATTCTGGAATGCACTTAAGTGTGAACTTAACTTCATTCCATTCAGGACAGCACTTAACTGTTGTAAGCAAGGATGTTAAGCATATGCTCAGGTGCTGTCGTGGCCAAGGATGCTTTCCTGAATCCAGGTTTACCATACTAGTACCCAGAAGCCACTATCACACAAGATCAATCTTTAAAGGAGTTTGTAGGTCTGCATTTAAGATAAATCTCTAAAGGAGTTTGTAGGTCTGCATTTAGAAGGATATGCCCTGGAACGCAACATTTTAAACAATGTTTTACTGGAGATGCAACCCAAAATATATATTTTTAGGGCTGAGCAACAACATCTGCACGTGGATATATCTACATGGCTCCCATTTACATCACTGGGAGTGGCATGTGTCTAATGGCCAAATACACCTAGAGGCATATACTGTCATTCAATCATGTAACTCCCACTGTGTTAATTCCCAGGAAATAGTCCACAAGTGGAGGGAAGGGCAGACTTAACATTACTTATATGTGTAGGCTTATAAAGGTACAAATTCTGCAGTCCTTAACTGAACATTTGCTCAGTGAAGGAGTGCAGAATTTGGCTTAATTAACAACACTATAATTAAAATAAGTTCTCTAAATTACATATTTCTATATAATGTATATGCTATGTTAATACAGACAGCTTCTTACATCTGTAATTTTTATGACTTCTTTTCTTTTACAAATTTGCATCTAATAGAGCCTGGCTACATAAGATGCAAAGTACACAACATAACACAACATGCAACAAAAGGCTGTGAACAGTAATTAACGTTTCACAGACTAGGCCTTTATACATTATACACAATCTTGCAGTCTCTCTGCTTGCAGAAGCCCCAATTACTTCAATGGAGAGTCTGCATGCAAAGGGCTGTAAATCAGACCAGTAGCTGTATAAACTTCAAAATACATACCTCAACTATTGTTCTGCTTTTAACCCATGCACTGAATGTCATAAGTAATAAAGAGTCACATTCTTCCATCTTTAAATGTGTGGAACTCTCAATGTCAGAAGTGGTTTTGTGAGAAAATTTGATGAACAAATACAGGTCATCATTAAGACTGTCTTACAAGGAAGACATTAATTTGGGGCAAATTCTGCCCTCACACTTATCCAAAGCTATTGACATTAACAGGCAGCACAAGAAACAATGAGGGCAGAATTTTGTTTTTAAACTCTAATATACTGACAGTTTGGTAAAAACAGAATTATAAACAGGCAAGTGGGATTTCTTTTTTGCTCATGTCTAAGGCATGGACGGAATCAAGTATTTTTAACTATCCTTTTCTTCCTTTTTAATTTCATTTAGTTTTGAGCAGCTCTCATACTACCTTAATTCTAGTGGGTTTCATATACCACTCCGGAGGAAACTGTGAATGAGAGATTAGGAAAATAATCTTTTTTTACAGATTGGATATCACCTCCTTTGTACTATTTGAGCATGCAAAGCAATGATATTTAACCTAGATTTCTGGTTCTTATTATAGCTGATCTGAAGTGGTTTTTAAAAAATATAAAATCAATAAATACAAAAAACTATTTAAGAACTTCAGTGATTATTGCTTGCATCATGTTCCCAGCTGGAATAACCTGGCTGAGCATTTGTGTACAATGGCAAAAGTAGGGATGTATTCATCATCCAGGTTGCTTCCATTTTGCTTCTGCCAAACAGTAAACTGGAGTAGGAGTGGCCTTTTTGGACTCCAGCCTGGTTATCATCCAGCCTTACCCTGTCCAACAGAACATAAACTGCTCCCATGGAACTGGACTCTACAATCCTGACAACCACAATGCTTAAAAAGAGCCCTTTGCACCCACAGAGATGGAGACAAGACTTGCCCCAATGGAATATAAATATGTAGCATTAACATGACAAATTAATAGGTTCTGAAAGGAAACAGATTTTTTTCTAACCTACCAAGATTTGAGAACAAGGTTGTATTTCTCCTAGAAGAGAACACTGAAAACAGTACACAGCTGTATTTCTTACAAAGCTTTAGATGATTTGATGTAATGGGCTTTTGCAGGAGATACTTAGAATCCTGAAATCTGGTGTTGAGTAATATGCAAGAAAAGAAATTATTTTCTAAATATTGTGTTTCTAAATATAAGTGTAATTTTTATGACTACCCATTGTCAAAGATTTAAGATATTAAACAGATGTTTTTTAAATTTGTACATTTTAATTCATCTTCAGTCAAGCCCACAATTAACGGTCAATTGTTGTTGCCATTCATGGATGCATATAAAAGCAGCCACAATCTTAGTTGTCTTCTCTGACTGCAAGATTAGTGAGTGTTATCACCACCTTTGGTGGTGCTAAACATCTGGGGCCAGATCCTCAGTTGGGGTAAATCAACCTACCTCCACAGAAGTCAGTGGAGCTTTGCCAATTTACACTAGTTCCAAATTTAGACCTAGTTTGCTAGTTTGATATGGACAGGATTTATGTAATTGACATTACAAGGAAAAGCATATAATAATCCAAATTCAAAAAAATATAACTCCATTTTGGTTAATGGAAGTTACACCTGGAATGAACTTTGCTCAATATATGTTTCATGTCAATCAATGTTAATATACTAGAGCTGGGAAGGAATCAGTTTTCTTGTCTCAGAAAAAATTTCGAGATTTTGTAAATCATGGACAAAAAGTCAAAATCTTTGAAAATGTTCATGAACTGATAATCTGAAAAAAAATCAGTTTGAGTTAAAACTTTTGTTTCAATAATTTTCAAATGTTTTGTTTTCTATCTTTTTTAAACTTCTAAATAGAACTTTTCATTCTAAAATTGTCAAAACATCCTCCTCAAAATGTTTTCAAAATTGGAAATTTCTTGAAAGTGCCCATTTCCCATGAAAGGTTTCTGTTTCAATGAATCAGCATTTTTGACAGAAAGACATTTTGTCAAAAAAACTCAGAACAGATTCTATAGCATACTTCATATCTTGGTTAGACACAGAGCAGCCTTGTATCAGTTTTCAGGCATTGCTGTGCACAACTTCAGTGTTCATGTATTTTTCAAAATGTACCTTTAGATTTCCTACCACTATGTTTCACTCTCTGCTAAGCATGAAATAATATTGATATAGGGAGATGGCTAGACCTTCTTCATGAGAAGAAAAGTATTTCTTTTTTCACTTTTTTCACTTTATGGATTTGTTTTCCATAATCTCATGAAGGTTAATCCACGTATACGACTGTTCTCCAACTTTGCACCCTGGTGACATCTGTGGTTTTTTACATTTCCCTTCTTTTTCAGTGCAAGTGTAACTATTTGAAGCAGTATTTTTCACTTGAGTCTTGTAGCAGGAACTCAAAACTTAGTGATGTAAGCAGAAAATAGAAATGTCATAGCCACTGAAGAGAAGACATGCGGCATTGCTTACTTAAAGCCCCATCCTGTCCCCCCAAGGACAATAGCTGCTACCAGGATGGCACCAGCGATGGAACCTATTATAAGATTGGTGGCACTAGGACCTGCGATAAAGGATTACGGGAAGAAAGACATAAGAACCAACCACTTCATTCATGACAAGGGAAACGTAATCAAGCAATTTAGGAAAACAAATAACCTACAAGATGTCTCTAAACATTTTCAAAGGGCCCCCCTTGCTCTTCATTAAGAGTATGAATAAACAAAGCTATTGTAACGTTTCTCACTGTGCTATGCCTCCTTTCTAATACTAGATATTTACCTATCTCAGAAATTAACAACACTGTCACATTCACTTCATTCTCTGGCTTAACTATTCCAATAAACACATAGTACATGAACCATCAGTTCAGAAAATTCAGATATTTGTAAAATTAAATAAAGTCTTAATTTTTTTAAAAAATACGATCCAAGGGATAATAAAACATGAATGTTGTGCTTAATGCCTACTTATTTTCACTCCCATGGCAAATGAAAAACCCAAAAGCCCATCAATTCTGCTTTTCATACAGCTCTGATCTTGTAAGGTGCTGAGTATCCTCAACTCCCACTTATTTCAATTTGATCTGATAGTGTTCAGCACTTCTAGGGAGGCACACAGCACCTTATAGTCCCTATGGTTATGTCAACCTTAAGTTTACTAACTACAGAGAGTTCAGCAGAAAGGGTGGTGGAGTAGAACGGTATGATTCAAATAAAAAAGAATAAAGATCTGTAACTGAAATAAAAGCTGCATTCCCACTGAAGCATTCCAAACATCAATGCATCTCTTCATCATCCTCAAGCAGCCATTGAACAATAAAGTGGGGCAGGGAAAAAGAGAAGGAAAAAAAAAGGTGGCATAAAATCCATTTGGTGTAATTTGGTGTAAAGGCAAGAAAGCACTGTAGGATCAATTATGAATTCTCTTACATAAGTGCTTTATTTGCATGGGGAGGACAAGGAAAAGAAAATACAAAATAGATCTGACTATGATGTTTGTTTGCCCAAATTAATTCCAGACCACAGTATTCTCCACTATCAGGCACTCTCTGATGTAAATCTACTGTCTCTAAGTCCAAGGCAAAGTAAAATCTAATATAACAATTCTTTTGCATATCACACACCTTATAATTGAACAGAAATATTTAAATGCCCATTATTAGCTTTTCAAAAATAGTACAAATGAAAAAAAACAAATCCAAAGTGAGAGCTCCCCCACTGCAAAGGCCATTTTGCTATTCTAAGTAGCACAGCTCTGGTTTTGGTATCACAAGGTGTTTGGAATACTGTCAGAGAGATACAGGGAGGAAAAGAGGAGCATCAAGAAAAGATGGGAGAAGAAAAGCAGAGAGGGGTAGCTGGAATAGCTAAAGGAGCTCAAGGGCTAGTTCGGTGTCATGGACACCTTATAATACTATGCAGTCCCGGACACACCAGTGAGAAAGTACCCTACATTTTAAAATTCACCACAGTGAACTGTTTTTGAACAATACATCACATAGTCAGTTGTTTCCTTGGGTTTTATTTTAGATATCAGGTCAGACTGAATAAAAAGCAAGCTCACCAGCTTTTATTTGCAACATACAGTGCAAAGAAAGAATCATTCTGTATACAGCACATGTTTTACTAGCTCATGTCAATGCATGATTTTGGGATTAAACAGGATACATATCATGCTGCAGATCATTCATGATTTATTATTCTGAATTAACATACAGAGCTTATAAAAATTATTTTCTTGTCATCCTTAAAAACAATGGCTCAGATTCTGTGACTCTTACTTATGTCAAGTAGTGCCTTAGTCTTATAATAGTCTCAGTTACTTCAAAGGGAACTACTTATGGGTACTCACCACAGATGAGGGGGACAGACTATGGCCCCAAAAATTATATGAAAGCAGTCTAAAATTAATTAATATATTCCATTTTTAAAAATACTTCCTGTCTAGACAACACCAAGTATTCAGGAATATTAATAAGAATCTAACTTAACAGATACGAGCAGTGCACAAACGTAACAACAATACTCAAATGTACATTTTCTACTAATGGAAAATGCATCTTACTGAACTTACCTTTCATAGTCAGAGTTGGCTACAAATCAATAACATTGAGCATGTTGGAGGATAAACAAATGCTGGTACATGGACATTCTATTTCCAATTAAGAGATTTTTCCTCAAGTACTAGCAACTTTATGATTTTTCATCTATTATCTTTGCCTAACCCAAAGCATATATTTTTTTTTGGTAAATGGATTTGGATTCAATGCAAGCATAATATTTTAGAGATTCTGCAAACACAGCAAGTAACTGATTTACACAATGTTTCAGAAGCTTTGGAAAATCCACAGAAATTATTTTTCGGTCTGGCCTCAGGAAGTAATTTTTCCACAGAAACACTGCAGTAATACATTTATCTGATAGTGACATATTTGTAATTTGGAAACAGAAGTTCAGAAATGGCCATTTCAGGATATTTGAAATATGTCTGCTTGTACAGAAAAAATAAAATTTCCATGTGTTTATTATATGTTTGATAAAATGTTTCAAATACGTGTTAACAATTCAACAGTAGGCTTGGACTTAAGGGAAGATAGCAATGGCATTACTGTTACTGTGAATAAATTCACCACCAAGCTGATGGATTTAAATAAGATTAGACAATTAAATGAAAATTAGATTTAGAAAATATGGAAAACCCTTTAAAGTTACTATAACTGTGGTGAATACCAGAAAGTCCTGATACAAATCACCTATTTGGGGACTGACCCAATTGTAAGTGTCATAACTAGAGAAGGGCGTCTTTTCTTTGAGCACAGAAAATAAATACTGCTAGTCACTAGATTAGGAGTGACAATTCCTATTCATACAGATCAATTCCTCTTTTTGCTAAATCTATCAAACAAAAACTGAAAATGCCTATGGGCTACACTCAGGGTGAAATCCTGTCCCATGGAACTCAATGGAAATTTTGCCATTGACTTCTGTGGGTCTAGCATTTCACTGGCGTCTTCAATGGAGAGACATATTGTGTGATTCCTTCTGTGTAAAGAATAATAATAATAATTCCATAGTGCCTTGGAGCCCCGGTCACAGACCAGGACACCAGTATGCTAGGTGCTGAACAAACAGAAAACAACAACAAAAAAAGGTCAAAGATTAATTTCTTTACCAGAGAATTCTCCAGGTGACTAGCACTGGTTTGGAAATTTATAAAAAAAAATAAATCAGAGACGTATATTGGAAAACAATTTTTAAAGAATATGATACAATAGATTGAGCATATTTTGTAAGATAATTTTGAATACCACAAAAATTGGGCATTTTTATATTTTAGTGTTTACCTTGTCTTTTTTTTTAAATACACGTTACATTTTATCAAACAAATAAATATGTAGGAAATTTATATTTTTAACAATATGCCATGATTTAGCTGCTAATCTAAAGACCACTAGATGTTTGTTCATTACTTTAATGAATGATAAAAAGTACCATTTATGGAGGAAACAACAGCTAATAGATTTCAGCCATATAATTTCTATAGTCACAGGATTAACATGGAATAAAATGCAAATGTAAAGTAAGAGATTTTATTAACTATGGTATTTTGGAGGCATTTTCTATTGTGCCTGGTGGAGAGAAATAAAAGTTGTGGTGGATGAATTCTTTCAGATCTATTATTGCTGTGGATCTGCCAACTCCATGTATTTGCCACCATGCAGTCTACAGGTACTTTTTATGAATGGAAAGAATCCCACTGACTTCAAAGGGCTTTGGATCAAGCTCTATATCCCTATTACCAGGATGATCCTACTGAAGAGAGCAACTAAAACTAATGTCCTATTGATCTATTACTGAGATTGTTAATTACAGTTCTAGATTAGGCCAATCTAGCAACAAAAAGGTTGTCAGGGAAAGTGTGGGACCCTTACTGAATGGGGGAGGCAACCTAGTGACAGATGATGTGGAAAAAGTTGAACTACTCAGATGTGTTTTTTGCCTCGGTCTTCACAGACAAGGTCATCTCCCAGACTGCTGGGAGATCTGGGTCTGGATCTAATGCATCCGAGGGTGCTGAGGTAGTCAGCTGATGTGACTGCAGAGCCTTTGGCCATTATCTCTGAAAACTCATGGTGATCGGGGGAGGTCCTGGGCGATTGGAAAAAAACAAATATATAGTGCCCATCTTTAAAAAAGGGAAGGAGGCGAATCCGGGGAATTACAGACGAGTCAGCATCACCTTAGTCCCTGGAAAAATTATGAAGCAGGTCCTCAAGGAATCCATTTTGAAGCACTTGGAGGAGAGGAAGGTGATCAGGAACAGTCAACATGGATTCACCAAGGGCAAGTCATGCCTGACCAACCTAATTGCCTTCTATGATGAGATAACTGGCTCTGTTGATATGGGAAAGGCAGTGGATGTGATATATCTTGACTTAAGCAAAGCTTTTGATACTATCTCCCACAGTATTCTTGCCAGCAAGTTAATAAAGTATGGATTGGATGAATGGACTATAAAATGGACAGAAAGCTGGCTAGATCATCAGGCTCAATGGGTAATGATCAACAGCTCGATGTCTAGTTGGCAGTCAGTATCAAGTCCCAGGGGTCTGTTCCAGGCCCACTTTTGTTCAACATCTTCATTAATGATTTGGATGATGGGATGGATTGCACTCTCAGCAAGTTCACAGATGACACTCAGCTGGGGGGAGGGATAAGCTGGAGGGTAGGGATAGGGTCCAGGGTGACCTGGACAAACTGGAGGATTGGACTAAAAGAAATTTGATGAGGTTCAACAAACACAAGTGCAGAGTCCTGCACTTAGGACAGAAGAATCCCATGCACTTCTACAGGCTGGGGACCGTCTGGCTAAGCAGCAGTTTTGCAGAAAAGGACCTGGGGATTACAGTGGACAAGAAGCTGAGTATGAGTTAACAGGTGTGCTCTTGTTGCCAAGAAGGCTAACGGCATATTGGGCTGCATTAGTAGGAGGACTGCCAGCAGATTGAGGGAAGTGATTATTCTCCTCTGTTTGGCACTGGTGAGGCCACATTTGCCACATTGTGTCCAGTTTTGGGCTCCCCACTACAGAAGAGATGGTGGACAAATTGGAGAGAGTCCAGCAGAGGGCAGCAAAAATGATTAGGGGGCTGGGACACATGATTTATGAGAAGAGGCTGAGGGAACTGGGCTTATTTAGTCTGCAGAAGAGAAGAGTGAGGAGGGAATCTGATAGCAGCCTTCAACTATCTGAAGGGCGGTTCCAAAGAGGATGGAGCTCGGCTGTTCTCAATGGTGGCAGATAACAGAACAAGGAGCAATGGTCTCAAGTTGCAGTGGGGGCGGTCTAGGTTGGATATTAGGACAAAGCCCTGGTGGGATGATTTAGTTGGAGGTTGCTCCTGCTCCTGAGGTCTTTTCCAATCCTAATTTTCTATGATTCTATTATAGGCGGAGTTGGTAGTGCTGCCTTTAGTTAAGGTTGCCTGAAATTTTTCATGATAAGATCCCGTTTTCAGTTGCTTATAATTTTGCCAAATATAAATGTTCATGCTAAAATTTTCAATGCCAGACACCTCTCTCATGCTGAAGTTTTTTGGAAAGTTTCAGATAAAACAGTTCTGTTATTTCTGAGAATGAGATTATGGGAAAATACCATGTTGTGTTCAAGTTAAAAAAATTCATACAATCATTTAATTGAAAAGCTCTAGCACCTCAATACTTGAAGGGTGGCTTCATATTTGGCAGTGGAATTTCCCTGGTGTCAGACGTGCCTCTGAAAAATATCAGTTTGCACATGCTCTGAAGAGAATTGTTGAAAGTTTGGCAGCTAAATTCCGCATGTTCAAGCCCTGGGCTTCAGGGGCTCAGCAGGACTTTCCCTGCAATTGTTGATGTGAGCAGCCAGGGTCCACTGTGGCCTAGACACACGAACTGGGAGCAGGAAAACCATCTCTCTTGTGCTTTCAGTGCTCCTTTTCCTGGCACCTACACAACAAGGAGGAGGAAGCTAAGCTGTCTGCTGCAAAAGCAGAGGGTGCTGCATGAACCAGACAGTGGGAAGGAATGGGGATGTGAGGAGCCAAGAAAGGAGGGATGGACAGGAAGAGAGAGACTGGAAGGAGGGTTGACAGGGGCAGAGGGTGAGGTGGGGGGACAGGAGCAAAGGAGAAAGAGCAGGAGCCACAGTGAGTTGTTGTGGGCTGGAGCAGAGGTCAGGAGGCACTAAGGTTTGAGCAGAGAGATGAGAAGCAGGAACAGGTTTGATTACAAGCAGAGTGGAAGTGGGGCAGGAGCTGGGATGTAGGGGTTGATAGGAGCAAACATGTCTGAGAGAGGCTGGGGGATGCAAGGGCAGAATGGCTTGTATTCATAAAAGCTCATGCACCTTCAGAATCTGGAATTGAACCCTGGATTCCTGCATCTCTACAGTCTTTTGCTGTCAGTAAATAGCAGTGAAACCCACTGGCAAAACATGTCTCTCATCCCACTCTATTGGGTGGTCCAGACAGGAGGTAACAACCTTCTACTACTATTAGCTCAAGTGACAGACATCAGTATTGTGGATCTAATAAACCATACCTTGCTGAGGACACTAACTGGTGATCAATATGATTCCACATAATACAGTTTGTTTTATAAAATTGTTAAACAAAAAACTATGTTAAAAAAATGTTAAGGTTGCAGAGTCAAGCAGTCAGAAGTTAAGAAATGCCAGAATTCAGGTTGCAGGGCAAACTTAATTCACTCTTCTTGTGTGTATTCATTCTGATACAGTCTGTAATTACATAACACACACTATTCCTGTAGGGGAAACACTTTGATGGGATTGAAATCTTACATGAAGTCTGTGTGGAGTTAAATTAGTGGGCAGAATGCAGATGAAAAAGATCAAAAGACCAAAATAATGGCAGTTTATTCCACGGTTTGCAGTGTATTCCATGAATGCAGAATTAAAGAAATTTACTCCAGGATTATCATAACCATATACATTGTGTAAATACCCTATTGTTAAAACTTATAGAGGTAATTAATGTGCTGATACCTCAGATTTCAACTTCCCAAAATCATAAAAGACAATACAATATTTGTTGCTCAAACTTTATATAATGTACTGCCTTGAGGTAACTGAAAATCCTAACAGAATATTCAGAAACTTTGCTGGAAAGCTGTCTATTTATACTATAATTTCAACTGAGTTTTTTTCTGTTTCTTAACTGAATGTTATGACCCACTGTTAGAATGAATGCCCCATTCATTGAAATAAAAAAAAATGTGAATTATATCAAATGGTCCATCTTGTTCTGTTAGATAATCACAATCTTCAAATTACTATTTATTCATTCTTTTTATAATTTGGAGCAATGAAACATTTAGACATTTAATTGTATTAATTGTGATGATGTAAAAATTCACAAACTTATTGTTTTATGCCCCACATTGTCCCAGACAGGAGAGGGTTCAACACTGCATGAGCAAATCACATGACACGGACACGTTCAAATCACATGACGAATACGGTCACCACATGACACAAAGCTAATGGGATAGTACACAGAGGACTCAGGTGCGTACCTCACACACTAGGCACCAAACATAAAACTCTTAAACTAAGAAAAATGCTTACTCTATTCCCCACCCTGTGCCTCCAAAAATCACCCCCAGAGCCAGAATGGTCCCTGCCACTGCACCTATTAGCCTGTTAGTGGCCATGCTCACTGTGCGGAGGGAAAAGGGAAGATTTTTAGGGAAATGATCACATACAGTATATGTCTGAAATGAAAAATAAATAGCACCTCAGAGGGATATTTTACTTTGTAATCCATTGATTGTGAAACAGTTCAAACCACCCAATAAATCTCTCTACACAAATACTAGAGCTTTTAATATATGGAAATAGTTGAGGCTGTATTTGGCTTTATCTGAATGCTTACAAACATTACTTTAATAAGTTTTACTGTAAATTTTGAAACTAAGTAAGGTTTCATAACCTGTGATTACATCACATTTTTATTTAAAATAGAATATCCTCAGCTTACGTAATATAAACCTACAATTTACTTAAAATGTAAATAGATACAATTTGATCACCAATAAGAAATATTTCATCTATCACCAGAAACATACTGTATCCACGTCATTAAACTGAACAGTTAAAGAGATAATTGTTAACTTATTACATTGTACAGCATTGCTTACAAAAGAATTCCCCGAAAAATGTAAACACTGAATAACTGCAATGAACTCTTTTTCCGTGGTTTTCAGCCTGTGGTCTGCAGACCCCAGGGGTCCGCGGACTTACGTCTTAAGATGTCCAAAGGTGTCCACACCTCCATTCAAAATTTTTTTTTAGAGGCCCACAAATGAAAAAAAGGTTAAAAAGCACTGCTGTAGATACAATATGCCTGATTTTCCACTGCCTTGCCCTCTGTGTAGTCATTTAAACCTGTGCAAAGTGACTGCAAATGAGGTGTAAATATCACCCAGTCTGTATCATAGTGTTTTGCACCCATTTAAAATAGGTGTAAAGGATTATAAGAGGACAAGGCAGTGGAGAATCATGTTTATAGAGTCCCTCTAAATCAGGGGTGGGCAATAATTTTCGCAGGGGGGCCACTCCACGAATTTCGGTAAGTTGTCACGGGCCACACATTTCTACTATATTAATGGAGGAGGTGCGGGGTCTGGGAGGGAATTTGGGTGCAGGAAGGAGCTCTGGGCTGGTGCAGAGTGTTGGAACGCAGGAGAGGGTGAGGGGTGTGGGCTCTGGGAGGGAGTTTGTGTGCAGGAGGGGGCTCCGCGCTGGAGCAGGGGACTGGGGTGTGGGAGAGGGTGCGAGATGTATGCTCTGGCTGGGAGGCGCTTACCACAGGTGGCTCCCAGCCGGCAGCACAGCAGGGCTCAGGAGGCTGCCTGCCTGCCTGCCATAGCCCCATGCCTCTCCTGCACGTCACACACATCTCTGCACGCCCCTAGGTGAGAGTGGGGCAGCAGGTCTCCATGTGCTGCCTGCAGCCACAAGCACCGCTCCTACAGTTCCCATTGGCCAGTTTCCGGCCAATGGGAGCTGTGAGGACGGTGCTGGTGGCAGGGGGAGAGCCACCTCTCCCCCCACCCCACCAGGGGTACGCAGAGACATGCCAGCAGCAGTCGTCTGCTTCTGGGAGCAGTGTGGGGACATGGTAGGCAGGCAGCCTTCCGGAGCACTCTGCTGCACCATGGGACTTTTAGCAGCCTGGACTCAGAGTTCGCAAGGGGGCAGAGGAGGCCGGACAGAAATGTTAGTCATGGCAGGCTGGACAGAAATGTTAGATGGGCCGGATCTGGCCTGCAGGCCATATTTTGCCAACCCCTGGTCTAAAGGTTTAATTCTTAGCACAGTTAGGTTTGAATTTCATGCACATTCTCCCCCATCACACTCACACTCCGCACTCTGAAAAAAAGGTTAGAGAGAGAAGAAACACGTCTGAGGGTATTCAAAAGAATTCTTGAATGGGTATAGTTTTACCCAACTGATCAAAATAACACTGAATTACACTTTTTTTTCTTTTCTTTTTTTTTCCTCCAAAATGCGTATTGGAATGCAAAGTAAAAACCTAATTACTTCAAAGGAATTAAGATATCTTGGCAGATTTTTTTTTCCTGCAGAAAAACATGTAAGCCTGATTCTTACATCCATACTCATACTGAGCAAGACCTTACTCTACAAGTAGTCCTCTTGATTCTGGATTAATTGTTTATCAAAATCAGTTCTTCTAAAGAACAAGCTATTTTTTAATTTACTCAAGCAGAGAAAATTCTTCTAAAGCAAGCAAACTTCTGCTCTTTTTAAAAGTCAATATGTAACTATTCTGGAAAAAAAATAAACAAGGTTGGCTCCAAGGCCAAGAATATACTTGCCAAATTTCAGTCCAAAACAAACTTACACAACTGAGATATAATGCATCTAGTATAAAATTTTTAACCTTATTCCTTTGGGTAACCATAAAATGTAAATGAGAAAGTAGAGGCAGTGGAGGGGTGTTTGTTTATTTGGTGCTGGTATTTCTCACAGCAGGGATGACAGAATTCAAAAGTATATGATATTGTCATACCTAGAGCTTCTTGGCTTGGTGCTGGCTTCTCTCCCTGAGGATTTTCCAATTTTGTGTAAGCCCTGCACTCCAAATTAATAGTATTGGAGTCCTAGAAGTGGGGATGGAGGGAACAATGCCTGGCAGATATTTCGGCAGGGATTAATGCTGCTCCAAACATTAGCTCCCATTCTGTACCTGCACTCTTATCAGAGAGGAATATTTACATGGCAAAGAACTAGCCATCACCACATAGGCTGGCACAGAATAACGTTTCATTCTCCTTTCCCTATGGCTCCCCAGGATCTAAGGTGCTTGGAGGCCATATCTTCTGCCTCTTATGCAGCCCACCCACAAACCTCTTTCCTTGATGGAAGCATTCAAGATGAATTTTGAGGCATTTCCTGGGCCCTCTGTCTCTCTCCTGTGGGTTTTACTGCAAGAGGCCTTGGTCATTCCAATGTAATGGGGTTTTGTCTCTCTTTCTTTAAGGTCCCCTAAACTATGTATGACTCTCCCACGACCACAGTATATGATTGCCTTACAATCTTTAACATATTTATCTGTGAGGCAGGGAAGAATTATCTCCATTTTACAGAAAGGAAATGGAGGCACAGAGACATTAAGTAATCTGACCAACACCATACAGGAAATCTGTGGCAGAGAAGAGAACTGAACCCGAGTGTCTTGGGTTTCAGGTTAGTATCTCATGCAAAGTTTTTGTTGGTTCCCCTACCATCACCACTTTTTTCCTTTTATTCACTCTTTAACTTTTCCAAAATTGGAGCTGTTCTGAAAAGTTACAAAGTAGCAAAAGGAAAATAAAATTAACTCCAACTTTTCAAAATTTCTTCAAAGCTACAGTGTTCCATTTTTCCCTTTGCCACTTTTACTTTTTAGAAGTTGGAGAAGTATATAAATTTATAGAGTGGAAAAGGAAAACAAAGTAGGGGGAAAAACAGACAAACAAAGCCCCTACATGTAATTCATTCTATTGTAGTCAATGCGAAAAAAAGGAGGAGAAGGGGGAAAAACAAAAATCAACTTTTAAACTGAATTGAAAATGAAATTGCAGGTCAAATCCAAATAAAAACTGTTTTGTTTCAAAATATTTTGTTCAGTGATATTTTTTTCCCGAACAAATATATTACTAATGGATGAGACTATCTGTATTACTTAAACAGTAAAGTTTTCCTAAGCTGGATTGCTTTTATTTTATTTTATTTTTGGGTAAGGGGGATGGATTTAAAATTATATATTTTAGACACATGTAAGAGCAGTTATAAGAGGAATCATTTATAATAAAGTGCTTTTTAGGCAATGATTTGGGATTTCAGTATTTCCTACTTGCTAATGCTCTCTTACTACACAGGGATTTATTTTTCAGACACAGAGAAGAACTCTCCTCTGAGATAAGAAAAATTGCCTGTATACTTCCCATATTCTAAAACATTAAATTCAATAGTAGTAGACTGTAGCTGACTCACTGAACTCACACAGACATGAGTCTCTGTGAATCTAATAATTACCTATTATTCTAGCTTTAATGATCAGAGATTTTACAAGTAATACGGTCTTACTTCAAAGAACGTGTGTTTTAGACAATCTTAAACTTCAGTCTATTTCATATCCTCAAAGTTTTGGTTCAAGTATAATACAGTTAAATCAAGCCAAAGTCCAATCCAGCAAATGAATCTGCACAGGAAAACGCCTGTGTGCAAGAGTCCCACTGACTTCAAGAATAGGATCCAATACTGTAAGTAGCTTCAAGTTTCCTTCATTTCCAAAAACTGCTACTTGTCCTGCAATACTATATTCTTGGTCTGCCACTGCAGGATACAGTAGGTTTCTGAGTTTAGACTAGCTCATAACATCAATATGAATTAATCTGAAAATAAGAAATGACCACTGATTTTTTAAAATCCTTAAATATAGTAAAGAGGAAAAAGCAACTGATAGATGATGTAAAGGTCTGAAAAGAAAAACAGAAGTGCAACAGGAGCAGCAATCAATCATCAATTATCATAAGAGAATAAAGAAAAAGCAAGCAATATGTTAGCTATACATAATACCAATCATAAGAAGAAAAATGTAGGGATTTATGGCGTGAAAAACTGTTAATTATATGAATTTTCACATCTCAGAAGAAAGTGTTGGTAACCTTCCCCCAAAGAATTATCTGCTCTTATGCTACTTAAGGGCATATTTCAGCACTAGGGAACGTGGTAGAAAACAGAAGTCAGAAAAAATTAACATTCTCCAATGTTGTTAAGTTCTTCAAAGAGAATGACTGACTGTTACTGCAACTCTTCCTTCAGCTCAGTCCTTGTCAATATAAACCAGTATGAGAATTCAAATTAATCTACATTTTGTTTTCCCCTTAACTAAAAGAGTATCTATTCCAGAGGAATAGTCTCATTTTAATGAGAAGGACATTACGCATATAAGTACCTTCATCATCATAAGAATATACTCCTAAGCAGGGTCGGCTCTAGCCATTTCGCCGCCCCAAGCACGGTGGCATGCTGTGGGGAGCGCTCTGCTGCTCGCCGGTCCCACAGCTCCGGTGGACCTCCCCCAGGCGTGCCTGCAGATGCTCCACCGGAGCCGCAGGACCAGCGGACCCTCCGCAGGCACGCCTGCGGGATGTCCACCAAAGCCGCCTGCCGCCCTCCCGGCAACCGGCAGAGCGACCACCCGCAGCATGCTGCCCCAAGCATGCGCTTGGCGCGCTGGGGCCTGGAGCCGGCCGTGCTCCTAAGAGCTTGTCTACCTGAAGAATTAGACCATGGTAAGCTGGAGTGTGACTCTATGCTGCTCTAGACTGCTCAAAGTTCATTAACAAACTGTTAATGTACTCAGCAGGATGTGTGCACACAGGCAGTTAGATGATGGCAGGGTAGTGTGGGGCAGATTCATAACCCCAGCTTGCCACGATCTAATTGTTCGTGTAGACAAGCACTAAGAAAGCGGTCCATCTCTTTGTTCATGGTGTAATCCAGGGAGCAGGTGGAAAGGTGCTGTTAACATTTTAAGATATTGAAGCCGTAGAAGATTTTTAGACTTAACTTTTTTTTTTTTTAATTCTTGAACAAGCATCAGAATTAAGGTTAGAAATCTCTCTCTCACCCAGCCTCCAGATATCTGAACTGTCAGATGTCAGAATTTGGAGGAACCAATACCTCTAATTCCTTGGATAAATTCCAAATTAAGTGAACCCATGCCTTCTTACATTGTAGAAAAATTAATATAATACTTTGGAGCTGTTTTTCCAGACTTCTGTGCCTTCTGGGAGTACCATAAGTTACATTTGAAGGACAAGAGAAATGGGCAAGAGAGATCACTACTTCTCACTCTAAGAGAAGTTAACCTCTTAGAACAGTGATATATTGAAGTGTAGTATGCAACCAAAAAGTAAAAATGGAAGGTTTGAGACGAATTCCACTGAGGTGTCTATCATCAGATTTGTAAAGGCTCTTATTTCATGTATTTTTCCCTGCATTGATTTTGTGAGTCAGAGTACAATAATCCTGGCATGTTTTTTAAACCTGTGGTCATACCAGATGACATTTTGTGACACTGGGAGTTAATCTAGCTGTGATGTTCTCACAATTGAATCCGTGTTATCTGAATCTTGAGAAAATTGAGTTTCCTGCTTCTGCAATGTTATGGAACTCACATTTTGTGCTAAAGAAATATAGAAAGCATTTTACTTCATGTCTGTTGTTTGTATGCTGACATGTGAGTTATGTAATGTTAGTAATAAAAAGAAAATCTTAATAGGAAGTGCTCAAGTATTTTAGAGTTCTATATTATTGTAGAAAACTATTTCTTTATACTTCCTGACACTTTTTCCCAATTGGATTTCTCTATTAACAGACCAAAGTAAACTGGAGAAAGTAGTCAACGTCCAATTCCCTGTCATAAGTCTCTTGGGGATTCAACTTCCAATAAACTAATATTGCCACAAATTAAAAAAAAAAAGTGTCAATTCTCCTCAAGACCCATTCTTGTATCAAAATAAACTAAAAAGAAAACAAAAGATATCAAGCTTATTTTTTCAATATAGCCATGGTATTGTATTATAGTAATCCATTTGTCCCTATCTGCTGATACAATCTTATTCATCAATATCATTGGTGGTATCTATCCACTAAGATATTTTCCCAGAATGTCTCAGAGTTGGCATGTTAATTTCTAGAATGGTTTTTCCATTTTGAAAGTAAAAAATAAAGTTTGTAGTATAGGAATTTGATCTAGGTGACCAAATGAACTTCTCTACTTGTCTTTATTAGACTTGTTTATAAATTAAACAAGGGCTTCTTTTTATTATTTCTTATCTAATGCATCTGCAAGACAAGTATTACAGTACTCTTAAATGCTACAACAGGAGTTGCATCTCACCCTTCTGCACAGAAAGGAAGGCTTCCCTTACTAAGTCCGTGCAGATGGCTCTTCACAGAGTCAAGAAGGCTCTAGGGGAGCAGAGAGGGCAGGGAGCTATGCTAGGTGGGGTAGAAATTCGACAGCCCTATGGTGGTTGGTGGCGGGGAAGGATGCACCTCAAAAGGTTTCCTAAGAAAGAGAATACCTATTTCTCTTTGGTTTTCCACAGACAGTTAAGATATTGAGTGGACTGTACAATTTTGCTGTCTTTCTTGCCAATGTAGTGATTTGGGTTTTGGAGGAGGTGGGGAGCCACAATTTCAAGTGCATACCTTTCCATGTGAAAAGTATTTCTGAAGAGTATTTCCCTAACAGTTCCTCTAGGTTTTTCTACTTCTTATACAGTCAATGAGGCATCTATTAAACATGCAAAAGTAGAAGACAGTAATAATAGTATGAGAAAATAACAGTTCCTAACATATTTTGTTTATTTTCTTTCCCACTGAAATCTGATGCTTAGGAGGCCAAGCTTTCTAAGCACTCTTCCAGGTCCAAAATGAGATGAAGCCCCCTTTACAGTCAAGATAACTGTAAAAGGAATTTTTTTGTACAAGGGAGGCTTCCTTTCCCCCTTCATTATGTCCTAGCTCTCAGGAACAGCTTGGAACAGTCAAGGAACATCAGCAACTGGAAAATCTCTACTAAAGGATAAATAATAAACTCACCATATGGCCATAAATGTAGAAGTCTAGTAAATGTAGGTTTTAATTATGAAGATGGCTATTAAAGGACAGAATAAAGGGGGAAAATTGGAATGAACCGAAATGTCTGAGTTCATATCTTTCTAGAAATGGGATCTGGAATTATAAAAGTCAAAAGTATACTCACAAACAGTTTTCAAACTAACATTCATATATCTTCTCAGAGAGGCATAGTTTTAATATGCTCAAGGGTTTGATTCTGAATGATAGGGTTATACCCTCCTTTCCCACATGTTAATTCTACTGGTGCTAATAGAGAAGATTAATCTAAACGTGTACTAAATATTGCAACTGAAATCACACAAACCCTTAGGTCCTTCAACCTTCTTGTTGGAAGTATCCCTGATAGGGTCATCAATACTGCAGTCTGTCCCTGCCCAGGAGAAATTACAAATGCAAGTGGCTTCATTACTACACACCTAGAAAAGAAAATGAAAATAACTGTTTTTGAAACACTTTTGATTAAGGTTATTCAGTATATGGTAGAACTAAGTTATAAGATACACAGGACAACATTTACCAAAACACATACCATAACAAGAATGATTGTTTAGAAAGTTCAAGAAATGAATAACCTTATCTAGTACATAGCAGGTTAGGATGGAATGTTCACCCCACACTAGCCCAGAAAACATTAATGTGGCTCACAAGAAGTTCAGTAACTGATAGGTCACACACAGGGAGAGTTAGGTTTGATGAGCAAGCAGAGCTGAGGAGCAGCAGCACGTGGGACTGGTATAAGGCCAAGCATTGAGGGCAGAAGGGGGCTGCCATGTGCAAGCCTCCAGTTGGTCTCTGGGCTTAAAACGGAGAAGGGGAAAAACCCAGGAGAGTGGAAGCCGTTAGGACCCAGGCCCTGCGAAAAGGGCATACCCAGAGAGATGTAGGAGAAAGAAGTCGGAAAGAGGTGAAGTAGGAAAAGGTTCAGGGAAAATGGCTACAAGGTTTGGGATGGTTCAGATCTTCACTGCTGATTCAAAGGTCCTTGGAACCTGGAGTACTGGGCAGGCCTGGGTTCCCCTCTCAACCAGTAGGGAAGTGATACAGTCTGGGCAGTGAATTGAAGGACTGCCTGAGAGAATTCATACAGAGATCCTTTGATACCCTGGAAGGGAAAAACTATAGTGACTTGGCCAGAAGGACAAGCCATGAAGAGGGAGCACCCTGAGTTACAAAGAGGGAGCAATCAAGTCAAGAGGAAAGATGGAGGGACACAGCGAGCAACCAAAGGAGGAGGCATCAGAGTGGCCAAGAGGTAATCCTGAGATACGGCCACAAGGTGATGCCACATTGGTGAGCGGTAACCCCAAGACACAGGTATATGAAGTTCGTAGTTTTATTTAACTCCCCAGGTAGATACACTCAGAAGATAGCATGGCAAGAGTAGAAGACTCCATTAGAGCTCAACTGTCCCATGGACTCTCATCAGTGCAGGGGTACCGGGAGCTCTAAGAAACCTTGTTTTTATTCACGGGCAACAGAGATCTTGGGTCTGGGTGGATTAGGCATTTGGTGAAGTCACAGTCTAGCCTTTATTAATTTGCTCTTTTCATGAAGCTGTGAAAGGGGGACACAAATTAAGGTACTTATTATATGTATCCATTTTCAAAGTGATCATTGTAATCAGAACCACTTTCAAACTTTGGGCCTCATATTTCCTTAGGCAGCTTGTTCCAATGTAAGAGAGAGGGGGAATTCTGAGTTTCAAGTAACAGCTTCTTCTTCATTCTTCCAGGCTGGTGGTATCAATCTATCCTCCAGCAGAATAGGCCAGCGCTTCATTTTCAGACTGCACTTAGAAGAATACCTCTGTGAAAATATGTGCTTAAACCCACTAAAAATTACATTACACTTCTAATAAATATGAACTCCTACCAAACCCATAAAATTTAAAATACTAATCAATAGTGGATGATGGCTGTAAGTGGACGATGGTAAAAAGAATTTAGAGATGGAGTTTAGAGAGTTGCTGAGGAAAGTGACTGCAAGAAGGTGTGGTGGAAAAGCAGAAAAAGATAGAAAGAAAGAAATTTTGATCAAGATTAGAAGGGCAGTTAGTCATCAATAGAGGTACCTAATCAACTGGTACATAATGTATAAAAGCTATAGACTACATTGTCTATAGATAATGCTTAACCAAGTTGACAGACGGTACAATGCTGACAATCAAAAGTAAATAAGCCGTGTAATTTTTGTTTATAACTTTATCTCATTCTGCATCCTCTAATGTTAACTAAAGAAGCTTATCAAGAAGGATAAAGATAACTTTAATCTTACTTGTAAGAAAGGTTTGTTGAACTGAAAATTCGAATTAGCAAAAGCACAATAGGAATGTGGAAAAAAATTCAAAGTCGTCAAGAGAATGTCTGGATCCCTTTCTTAACTCCTATATTGCCCGCAGTCTCTGTGCCTCTCTCTCCTTCTCCTTCCTTCTGAACCCAATTCACCCTCCTTTCAGTCTGTCTCCCTTTACGGATTGTCTTCCTATACGAATCTTCCCACTAATAAGAAAACAACTTCCTAATATAGAGTCTAGTCCTCTACGGCACATACCTGTAGAAATTATAGCAGTCTATCTCATCCCTTGTTGGCCCTGCTCTCCGTTAAAAAATAGGGTGGTGGTGGGGACCACAAGTAGCCAGAAAAACCAAGTTTTTGATCACTAGTTAAGACACTTGATAACTTAGTCAAATAGACTCAGAGGTGGACTATGAAGCATAACATCCCTCAATGTAAACTGATGTGCTAGGGTGGAAATAGCGTCAAAACTAAGTATAGTTTAAACCAGGGATTCCAAAATGTGGCCTCAGCCCACCTTGACACATTGCTGGGTGGTCTATCAGCATGACTGCATTCTCCAGTAAAGCCCAGCCTTAGTACATCTTTAACTCCAAGTGACTCGTGTAATCTAAGTAAATGCTATATAAATATAATGTTTTGAGCTGTATATGTTGGACAGAGCATAGAAAAAATATTTTAAAAAAATAAGCTGCAGTACTGTATGCAAGTTTAATTTTTGCATGCATATAATGGTGTGTTTTGCTGCAAGGTAACCTAGCAATGTACAGTCTGTCACTTACAACTGTAAAAAATGGCAAGCAGTATTTTAATCTGACATGGATCGATTTTATTTTTCGAAAACGAGAAGGTGCACTGGTGGAGAAGATAATGAGAGTCCCAGACCATATACATCTACACAAAATGAGCCAGCCAAAAAAAAGAAAGAAAGAAAGAAAGAAAGAAAGTGGTAAGAAGATATGATGACACGTTCTTGAAGTTTGGATTCTCCTTTACTAGATTGGATGAGTACCCATTGCCTCAATGTGTTATATTATAAACTGTTATTTTATCTTTTTAATTACAATATTTGATTCTTTTCTAATTAGTTGAGAGTAGGGCTGGATCTTTACTTACACAGCACAGAAATCCAGATGCTATACTAAAAAATTGAAAACACAGTGTTTAAAGTTGGACAATTATTTTGTTCTAAAATCAACAAATAACACGTTAATTTTGTTAACATTGCTGTGTTGCTTATTCAGTTTTATACACTGTACATTTATACATTGTGTTTTCCTTGTTTGAACACCACATTTAGCTCAACATTTTTTTAAAAAGTGTCATTTTCTTAGAAGTGTTTGGTTTCTTCGAGTGCATAATGTTAGGAATTTCTATCATTACAACTGGTTACATTAAAATGAAAAGAAAACGTGCACTGTATTTACAGTTCTAGTGTATGTAATTAAAATTAATAATTTCTCTCAAGAAGTGTTAATGGGCTGCAGTGCCTACTGCAGCAGCACAGATGGACGTCTAAGAGAGAAGCTTGGGAACCCTGGTTTAAACTGTAATGACTTCTTTGATTAGGCAGAATACGACAATCTGCATATGCAGAGGGCCAACATTCATATTTTCAGTCCAGAGTACAATGCAGCTGCGAGGAAGGCTAAGAGGATGAAATAGCCTGATGTTCTGTATTAAGAGTGCATATTAACAGCCCTAGGAAAATGAGTTGTTAATGTATCGAGCATTGGTTGCTACCTTTGGAGCTTCCTGACCAGCAAAATGCAAGAGACAATAAATGGAACTGGAAGGCTCACATATGACACAATATTGGGATTATTTATCTGGAGAATCTGAGGTGATAAGAGGTATCCTATTACATTCTATCAAATTAAGGTTAGTAAACTGGAACAGAGGGATATATAAAAAGACTCTGTGGAGAATAAAGAAATTAGTGCTGCTAAAGGAAGTGAGGACCAGTAGTTTAATATTTGAATCACAGAATTAGCAAGTATGAGTGAATGCACACAAGAAGCACAAGTAATAAGGTGCCATTTTCAGGTCTTCTCTGCATGGGAGATTTTCCTTGGCTATTGCCTGCCGAGGCAAGCTATTAGAGTTGCTGCACAGGTGCAATCCCTGAACATAGACAAGCAAAGTTATTTGCACCAATGGATCTTAATCCAATTTCAAGGAGGTATAGACGCCTTACCAAAAGGAGTTAACCAGGCTTCAGATCATGACACAACCCTGAATACTGCTCATTTGTTTTCCCATACATGCAAAGTGAAACATGATCCATCCTTGAAAGATGAACTTGCTCAGTGTGGTCTACTTTTCTCCAGGAGCCTTTTTAGAGCACCACTGAATGTCTATTTCTAATCCCTCTTGCTGGTACTTTCCGATCTGCTCCAATCCTATTCAGGTCCTATGACCCTGTCCCACTTATTTCTGCTACCACCATCCTAAAGACCTCGCATCCAGATGGTACAGTAGGGCTTTCACAGTCTCTTCAAGCAGCCCAGAACACTAGCTTTCTGCAGCATTAATACTGGATTCTGTGGCAAACTGAAATTATTCAGAGGTTTGAAATGTGTGGTGAAACATTAGGGAGGTTTTTATAGTATTGGAGTTTGCTATTGACTTCAGTGGGAGCACAGGCCAGCTATAAATGCTTTTGAAAATCCCTTTCTAAATATCAACATGAAAAACTACAGCGAATTGTGTTACACAATTTAAAAACCTTGTTTCCTCATGTTATCTATACCTCTCACACTGTCATAGAATTAAAGTATGTCACAAAACCCAACACTTGTGTATTCAGGAAATCAGGAGGTCTCACTGAAGATTTTAGGTACAGTTCACAACACTGTACATGAGGCCCTATTTATTTTGGAAGTATGGACAGAGCTTATCTGCTATCCCATAGATATGGACTTACCCCATGATCTGAACAGACTTTTCCATCAGAACCAATAGGGCAGCTGCTTATGTTCAAAGACTGAATTGGTAGGCACTTCCTGTCTACACACATCATGTGAGGGCCACATGGAGCTCCATCTTCCACATATCCTAAATCTGTATCGTCATCTAAAAGTACATGAGCGCCGCTAGGAGAAAAAGTTTTAAAATACTATTAATATATGGCTAGAGCCTTTTTAAGATATTAAAACACAATAAAGTTAGGGATGTTAAAAGCGCTATAACTTTTTCACTCCACAGCACATTATAGGAAAGAATATGATAGGAACAAATTCACACCAAAATTTTTCTATTAATCATGCAATTCTCACAGTAGCACTGAAATGAAATAGCTATAACATGGAGAAGAATTCTAGGTATTGACACGCAATTTTAATTTGCTCTTAGTTTACATGTCTATAAGTGACAGAACATCTTTCTTTTTTTCATAGCATAAAATGATATTTCTCGAAAATATTACTAGTTCATGGATATATATTTATGCATATTTTATGAGAAATGTTTCATTCTTAAACTCGGATCTCCAATGAGAACAGGGAGGAAATATGGTGGAGAAAGGTTGTACATATATACACAAGAGAGTATTCTTTGTTACTTTTACTATTCTTAAATTTTACTATTCTTAAATTTTATTTAATTTTTTTTAAAGCACCCCTCTAGTAATCTGCATGCAAGACGATAAAACACGTGCCTGTCCTCTGACCAATTAAATGATAACTACAGATCTCCTCCTACCACAATCATTCATATAAAACAAATAATTCCTCTTGCTGAGATAGTACTGCTCAAAACCAGGAAGTCTTATATATGGATCTTTTGCCCTTCTGGATTATAATTCTTAAACTTCATGGAAGAGCAATGTGATGCTGAACAATACGGTTCTATACCAGTCTCAAGAATGTAACCTGTGAATCCACATGCTTTTCAACCTTTAAACGGAGAATATCAGTGATTTCTAATAAAAGGAGAAATACCATTTAAAATAGTGATTTTTACCTTTAACTTTAAACGTAGCTGTTGACATTTTTTATCTTTATCTTTTCCATAGCTTCCTAAATTCCAAGTTCAGAAGGGACCATTGTGATTATCTAATGTGACTTGCCGGATAGCACAGGCTATATCTACACTTAAGACACTACAGCAGCACAGCTGCAGCACTGCGGTAGCACTTCATTGTGGAGACTACAGCAATGGGAGAGGTTCTCCTGTTACTGTATATACCAGCTCTCCTGTTGCTATATAATTATTCTGTTGACCTAGCGCTCTCTGCGCTGGAGGTTAGGGTCAATTTACCTACGTCTCTCAAGGCTGTGGATTCTTTATACCCTTGAGAGACGTAGTTATGCTTATGTAACTTTTCAGTGTAGACCAGCCCTCAGCCATAAAACTTCCCCAAAGTAATTGCTAGAGCATATCATTTGGAAGAAACATCCAATCTTGATTTTAAAATTGTCAGTGAGAGAGACCCCTCCATGATCCTTGGTAAATTGGTCCAGTGATTAATTACCCTCACTGTAAAAAAATTCACACCTTATTTCCAGTCTGAATTTGTCTAGCTTCAGTTTCCAACCGCTGGATCATGCTGCACCTTTCTCTACTAGATTGAAGAGCCTATTATTAAATATTTGTTCCCCCTGTAAGTACCTGAAGACTGATTAGATCACACCGTAACCTTCTCTTTGTTAAGGGAAATAGACTCAAGGACCTCAATCTATCACTATAAAGACATGTTTTCCAAACTTTTAATCATTTTTGTGTCTTCTCTTTGATTCTCCTCCAATTTATCAACACCCTTCTTGAATTGTAGACACCAGACCAGGACACAGTATTCCATTAGCACCAGACAGAGAGGTAAAATAATCTCTCCACTTCTACTTAAGATTCCCCAATTTATGCATCCAAGGATTGCATTAGCTCTTTTGGCCACAGCATCACACCGGGAAGTTGTGTTCAGCTGATTATTCCCCACAACTCCCAAATCTTTTTCAGAATCATTGATCCTCAGGATAGTCCACCATGTGTAAGTATGGCCTACGTTCTTTGTCCCTCAATGTGTACATATAGCCAAATTAAAACCCATACTGCTTGTGCCCAGCTTACCAAATGATCCAGCTCACTCTGTATCAGTAACCTGTCCTCTTCTTTATTTTTTTCATCTGCAAACTTTATCAGTGATGGCTTTATTTTTGCTTCCAGATCATTAATAAAAATTGTTAAATATCATATGGCCAAGAACCAAACCCCGTGAGACCCACTAGAAACATGCCCCTTTGATGATGCCCTGTTAATAATTACATTTTCAGACTTATCAGTTAGCCAGCTTTTAATCCATCCAATTTGGTTACGGATAGAAAAACCATTTGTGTATGATGTATAGTCTTTTACCTGCAGTCCACTACACGCCCCTGGTGGTAAAAAGAGGTTGGGGTAATTTCTCCCTGAAGATGACCAATTCGTGGAACCCGAGTAAGATTAGTGCAGAGCAAAAAGCCACAGAAGACATCACTGCAAAAGAAAAACAAAGACAAAGTTACCAAATAGAGTCATACTAACAATATTTATAAGATACAAACTGTTGTGTCAAAAGCAATGAAGGCATGAAACCGACAATATTACTGCAATAAATAACTTAAGACCAGTTTCTGCCACTGCTGGTGACAGACTTTGGTACTACCGTCTGTGGTACTACTCTACGTTAGGTACTACTTGATGGGAATAATGATGGCGGAAGCTAGTCGTAATCAGTAGATGGTGTTAATTGTAAAAACAGAAACAAAATTCTACCATTTTATCTGAACAAAAATCTATTTCCACAAAAATACTTGAATATAATATTAAAAGGGGTATACAGGTGGACAAACTATGCATAGTTTTGTTATCCTAGACTACATTACATTGTGCTTTTTCAGGTAATGACACCAGCTACGGGACATCTCTGGATGCACATTGGTAGGATGAGCCTTTGTCTTCCACAAATCAGTCAGAACTCACTGTTGTCCATGGCCTACTAGTGTCTTCCAAATATTTGGTCATATTGTATACGGGGAGGTCCAATATGATGGAAGACCATGGTCTCACTCAGTGAGAGCAGACTACTACCAAGCTATCCCTGCCATTTCCCCTCTTCCTCCCCACCCCCAGCTATGGGGTGGAATTACCCTGAGATCACAGGATCTAGCAGAGATTCCTAAACCACGTCTGGAGGTGGAACCAGCATTCATATCTTTGGCCACTTACATCCGCGTCTGACCTTGTGTGCATGTACATTACAAATGTGTGACACTGTGCTGCTATATCCTTTAACTTCTCTCCACAAGTCCAAATTGCCAGTACATCTGCACGAAAATCTAGATGTGAGCAATTCCAAAAATGTGAAATTTTTGAGCCACCTGGGAATTCTGCAAACCAATCTGTGAAATATTTTGGAGTTCTGAAAATTTGCAAAAAAAAAATGGAGGATTCAAAACCAAGCAAAACAAACTGCTGAATAAGTTCATTAAAAAATCTGAAAAATATTAGGCCAATTTCACCCAAAATATTCAGACAGTTTCTACAAAGCTAAACTTACTGTTTACTGCACCGAATCCATTGGTCTCCATCCTTTCCACAGTTTCCTTTTTTTGTGCCTTCTGTATTAAGCTTCTCATAACAGAATTTGTCAGACCCTGTAGCCTCTGTTGATGAAAAAGGGAAAAGAGAATGTACTTTACATTGACAGCAGCAAGTATTCTCTTCATAAAATTAATGTAAAGTATGTAAAGAACTGCCACAAGAAAATACAAACACAGGACTTTGAAATTTCATCCTGTGTTTTAATTTATGGAGTAGATTTTGTTTACACAATGAGAGGGAGAAGGAGAGAGAAGAAAAGAGAATTCTATCAGGCAGCTGAAAGGGGAAAACATTTCCCACCTTATACTCAGATTCCAATATCTGAGTTGAATATCAGTCTGAAGACTTTCTCTCAGTGATTTGTCTAAGCAACATCTACCTAGGTGTATATCTTCTTCACTTGAATATTCTGGGGGGTCTAACATTGTTCACAAGTACATCAGTTTTACAGTGGTGCAATTTAACTGTTTTCCCTGCTCTTACTCCTGATTTATACTACTGTGAGAGTAGAACCAGATTATCTCTCTGTAGCACCAGATATTTCCCTCTTGATGTATCCAGGGAAAGATTCTCCTCTCACTTACACCAGTGTAAATCAGAAGTAATGGAATTAAACAGATACAAAACCAATATAATGAGAACAGCATAAAACTGAGATTAACTCACATTTTTTCAGTGTAAGCAGAGAAGTCCTAACTTTCCTAATCAAGTAGGATTGGATAGAAGAGCCACATTCAATCTAGAATATTTTCCACCTTTCTTTTCTTTAGTCTTTTTGGATTCCCACACATTAGTATTCTTGTGCTAAGAATAAACCTTTTCAGAGTCTCACCTACCTAAAAAGGCAGGAGCAGCAAGCTGGCCATGAGGAGGCAGAGCAAACAATAATGGAAAATTGTTGAAAGAAAGGAAAGTAGAGAGAGAACAAAGGCAGAGCCTGAAAAGATATTCTCAGAATTTGGTCTGTGATGTGACTTTTCTGTGCTTGGGGGTGGACCAATAAACATCCTTCCAGACTCATGGAGTTAATATAAAATTACTCATTAACAAGTGCTTTAGGCTTTCTTTCATTAAAAAAACAGTGTCTTCATTATTTAGAATGACAGAAAAAGTAACAACTAAATACAAGGTATTAGTTACAGCATAGACACTTCTATAGAAAAGACAATCTAAATAATTTCAATTAAAATATAACCTTAGAGTTAGAGAAAAAATGTACTGTACTGCCACCGAGCTAAGGGAAAGGTACCAGGAGTCCACTAAAACCACTGTCCCCATCTTTCTCTGTATTAAATGCACGATGTCTAGTGTTGCTTGTGACAGACAGTAACAGATGGAAATCTCCTAACACCACAATGGGGAGGAACATTCTTCTCTCTCTCACGGACCACACCCACCCCACAATCACTTAAATTGGGATGAATGTGGCATAAAGGGGGGAGGGTTAAGCTCAGTGGGTTAAGCATTGGCCTGCTAAACCCAGGCTTGTGAGTTCAATCCTTGAGGGCGCCATTAAGGGAACTGGGGTAAAAATCTGTCTAGGGATTGATCCTGCTTTGAGCAGGGGGTTAGACTAGATGACCTCTTGAGGTCCCTTCCAAATCCCGATATTCTATATAAACATCACAATGGCATGAGTGCAACATACTGGTAGTTTGGTTCTACTGTCTTATGCTCAAAATCATTATCCAGTGCATGTCTCCCCTGAAGATGAGGGAATCAATAGTTATCTGTGTGATTTAGTTTTTAAAACCATACATTTATATTAAGGTGTATTAAGAAATATTCTGAACACAAAAATATATTTATCCAAAGATATTAACCTAACATGCCTGTAGAATTAAGTTTTATATTTTCTGGTAAGTTTCAGCCTGGGTTAGCTGCAGAATGTGCTGCTCATCTTACCTATATCTACAAGCACAGCAAGTTATAACCACCCGACTCCCACAGCTCCTAAAGATCACAGCACCCAAATACCAAATGACATCACAATTCACCCATATTATCTCAGACATTTTTTCTCTGCTCTACGGTGGAAACTTTTAACTGAAGGAGGAAAGTACAGTAGGTGAAAATACTAATACAAACTAAAAAATACACATGAATAAAATATATTTAAGGTAGCAACGTCAACCTACTAATTCCCCAAATGTATTTGCACTGATTGTCTCTTGTCTTGCATTCTCCATTATAGCAACGTCCCTAAACAAAAACACAACAAATTAGTGAAGGGAAACTGAACAAATTACTTTATTTTTTTTAAATCAAATGCTGTCCTTTAGCTGTCTTTACAACTTCTCGTTCATTTTGATTATTATATTTTATACTTTTGGATATACTCTCCCCTTAATGTGCTTGTGTTTGTGGGATGAGGGTGGGGGTGGAAAGCACATTTATACACTGAGGGCCTGATTCTCTACTGCATTTCATGTTGTCATTTAAACTAGTCACAGTGGGTTGAAAATGCTGCCAAATCAGATTTTTCACTCACCCACATCAGCATTATACATCCACTTTGCAAGGTGTAAAGGCCTGCATAAGGTGCAAACTAACGAAAGAACTGGCCCTTCATTTCTATTAACTTCAATGGAACTAACACCAGTAAATCATTGCAGAGTTATATAAAAATATACGCCTGAAAATCTGGGTGCCCACTGAGCCGCACCAATCTTGTATTTCTATTTTCTGCAAACTGCCTGCTGGCCAGAAATAAAAATCAGAGGAGAAAGCTGAATTTTTTTAAAGTGATCTGAAAGGGCCAAACTGATTGCACTTAAACTGAAATTCTCAATGTTAAAAACAGAGCACAGACAACATCAGTGCAAGTTTCTTTTACACTGCTATGAGCAAGCAATATGCCTCAACTTTAACCAACAAAGTGAGAGACTAGATCAGTCCCTATGGCCATACAATGTCCCACCAGAAGGCTAAACAAAACATTCAAGAACTGCAGGAAGAGAGGGATGGATGATATGTTCAAATTTAATAGGTGCTCTGTTGGTCTGCCTGAAGTTTGACAAACCCCTAGGATGAATAAACTGAGACACTGAGTTTATGAAAAAATAAGGAAGAAAAGTGAGTTAAGAAATGAAAATTTACACTGGTTTCATTATTCATTGATTTGCAAAGGTTTAAAAAAGTTACATACCTGATTAGAATCACAAGCATATCCATCTTGTTTATGAAGATTTGGTGGGCACTGAATATCAAAAGAAAAATTCTTGATCAAATTATAACATTTGGAATTGTAGGACAATAAACAAATGTTTAACAATAAATTATTTAAAAACAAATAGTTGGCATAAAATACATGCAGAGGAACTGTGCAATAGAAGACAGCACTAAGGATGACAAAGTGCCCCAAGGGTTATAAATACAGTATAATAAGTCACAAAAATTAGGTTTATATTTATTATAAAATATACTAATAGGATATATGACTGAGGCATACAAAATTCAAAGGAAAAAAAGAATGGAGAAGGTTTATTATGTTTATATAGTATCCAAAATGTGGTAGGTGCTTTACAGACAAATTAAAATGATACAGTAAATGCACTCTACCTACAGACATGAGACAACAAATAATAGATGGAAACGGAGGAAGGAAGACAAAGGTTACACAAGTCACATCACACAGCCATTTAAGAAATATCACAATGCTATTTGGCAGTGAAATTCAAACCAAGAGGGAATAGAATGAAACAAAGAAAGAACCAGACAGACGCTTAGGAATCTCAGAATAAACTTTGAATGAAAGTAATTCCATTGGTGGTCTGTTCCACAACAAACAGTAGAAATTCCAAATATATTCAAGAACTTAAGGAAAACAACTTTACAGAGTAAAAGTGCTAGCTGGGTAGGTAGACAGACATGTAGCAGGTCACTTGACCACTCCTTGCCAAAACATTACCTTGTTAACATTACCTGTAACCGTTCTGTTTTATCTGGTCCTTTATTAAGCTACGTGTATAAACAGATTAAATTGTATAGCGTAATATATCTAAATATATCTATATCTACACACACTTTACAAAACACATTTAAAGAAATCATGTTGATGCAAAGGGGCTGCAAAGTAGTTGCAGGGCCCCTGATGGATTGTTCCTGACACAGGAGCCCCTCTAGACAGATACAGAACTAACTACACCAGACTTATACCTTCCTCCCCCTTGCAAGAGCCACTGATGGGCGGGGGGGGAGGGCATTCCTGGTCATCTGACAAATGAGAGGGGTATGACTAGGGCAGTTCCGTACCTCAGCTATTTCTGAGCTGCCACAAAATCCATAAAGTCCTTAGCAGCAGGGCACAAGTTAGGGCAGCCCTTAGGGTTGTTCTAACCAGCTATAGGGATCAAACTGACTCTTAGTGGCCCCAGATTCAAGTGGGCACATGCCCAACTCTTAGAACCTGTACAGAACCCTGCACAGGATGAATTTGGCTGTGGTAGAAGTGTGTGAATTTAGCTTTACAAGATCCTGGCTAATGAGTGATGCCATCAATATACAGATCACACACAGAACAATTTCCCATGGTTATGCTCAGCAATAGTGATAAACACAAGAAAAGATGGAAATGCTGCACAATGTAGGTAAGAAATTATTTAGAAATAATTTTAGATTAATTGATGGTTCATTAACTTTTACATCAACCAAATACTAATGCAGCTTTAGATAGCTACATATATTTCTGTGGTAAGTGCATAAACAGTCACACAGTTACATATACATATATATATATGAATTATATGATAACCAGCCACATCCAGTTCTTAGAGCTGTGTGTTCTGATATTAAAACCGTGAAAACTTGCCTATCATTAATACATACTAGAAAACCTGCTTCACAGGGATGTCCCGTGAATGGTGGAACTGTAGAACAAGAAACAAAGGGACAGAGATAGAATGACTTAAAAAATAAATAAATAGCAAGCATACTACTTTCACAGCGCCCTGAACCCTTACTGGGACCAGCACCTGGGATCTGCCAATTGGCAGTGATTGTGCATTGTCACAAGACAACTAGCCCTAACCTAACTGCCTATTTTATTTTTCCTGTATGTGTACTGATTTTATGACATTGTTGGAGACATCAACAGAAATGGCTATGCATTAAAGTGTCATGCAGTTCATTTTTCTGTATGTAAGTATTTGTTAGATATATTTGCTACAGAGCAACAGGTGTCCACAAAAAGTACACGCTACAGTAATTTTGTATAATCAATTAAAAACTAGGGGCAAATAGCTTTTCTTTAATGTTTTTGATAACAGAATGGGGGATTTCTTAAAAATCACACATTTTTTTCTGATGCAGAGAACATTTTTCACTAGTTTAAAAGGAAAATTAATTACTGTGTACAGTAATTGGAGTTTTTCAAGATGTGTTGTCCATATGCACATTTCACTGATGCATGCACCTCATGAAGTAGGTCCAAGTTTTTGGGGCCAGCAGTATGCATAGGGTGCACATGCGCTCTGCAGTCCTCATGCTTTTCTGCAAGAGCATATAAGGGCAAAGCATGCTCACTGCCATTTGCTTCCTTCTGACTGCAGAATCCTATATAAGAGGACTCTGATGTAGAGAAGCTGGAAGGACAGGTTGTGGAACATGCATATGGACAAACATCTCAAAGAACTCCTTTCTGACAACTAGCCTTTTTAGTTGCACTTACACTCTGCTTCTTCTACCAGTAGTATTAGAGTAAGCAACAGCAGAAACCAGCTTGAGAGTAGATGGCTGGTGTTTACATACTAAGGTCATGGGTGTTACAGAAAAACCTTAAAACCACCTTCCTGTCCTCACTTAAAAGGACATTGCCGGAATATCATTATGTTCTTTGGCACTCCAAATGTGTGCACCAAACAAAGAAGGATCCAAATCCAATTTAAAATAATTTTAGATCCAGTTCTACTGCACACGCTCACTTTGAATAGTGTCTTACTCTGCAAGTAGGTCCATTGTTTCTAGTGGATGTACTTGCACAGTAACTCGTCTTCATCTTCCTTGATCTATTGGCTGCCATTAATGCCAGCTACACTCTACTTGAAATCTGGTCATCTCTTGGCTTTCATAACCGTCCTCACATAGTTCTCCCACTGAGTGTTGGATCACTTCTTTAGTGTCTAATTCAGTGGGTCCTCTTTCTCCCTCTCTCACCTTCTTTCTGTGAGGGGACCCTCTGGTTTGCATCCTTGGCAGGTACCAGCGAAGAAAGCAGGTGCTTGGGGCGGCCAATGGAGAGGGGTAGCACAAGCAGGTCTTCGGCGGCAGATCGGCAGCGAGTCCTTCAATCCCACTCGGAGCAACTGACTTGCCGCTGAATTGCCACCGAAGAATGAAGTGGCACGGTTGAGCTGCTTGCTGCCAATCATGTTTTTTTTTTCCCTCTCTCTCTCTCTCTTTTTTTTCTCTTCGCCGCTTGGGGCGGCAAAAAAACTGGAGCCGACCCTGATCCTTAGCCCCTCCTCTTCTCCCTATCCACTCTATCTCTGGGCAAACTTATCTGTAAACATGGCTTTGACTACCATCTTTATGGTGATGACTCAGAAGTCTCCCACTCTACTCTGGACCTCTTACCCTACAATTAGACTAAAATTTTGCTCTGGCTTTCTCGTTGTGGGTGTCCGAGATAGGAAGGACACAGAGTCTATATAGCGGGGGAGGGAGTTTTCTCATGAACCAAAAGAGTCTTTGATCAAAACTCTCTCCCCTACCCTTTCTTTGAAACTAACCTCTTCCACCTGGTAAGAGGCAGCTGGAATTTCAGCTCCACTCTGCACTCATTAGCTCTGAGGGATAGATGGGGATGTGGGCATTGCCCAACTCCCTCCCCACAAACTCTGGAGATGCCACTGCTGACAGCATTAATCTTGTGCAGTCTTTGTATTCAGGGAACTGCAAGGATCTGACTGGCCTACCATGCCTTTCCACTTGTGCATTCTGCAGGACCAGATATAATCTTACCCAAAGTGTCCTGGGAGCCAGTGTAAATGCTAGATGCCTAGGGCATTATTCTGTTATTTTCTTTGTGTTCACTGGAAGTGTGCGTGGGGAGAGAGGGAGAAGAAATTGAGCACATTGTTCTATCTACATCTCTAGAAGTGATACAGGGTAGGACAGCTTTCATTCTCCACTACACAGAAATTCTGGCTCTTTGTTAAACAGAAATTGTAATGTTTGCTCTTAAGATAAATACATTTAATCAGTAAAAAATAAAAGTTCTTCTTCAAGTGATTGCTCATATACATTCCAGTAGGTGTATACACCGCGCGTGCACGCTCGTTGGAAGACTTTTACCCTAGCAACTCCGGCGGGCCAGCAGGTCGCCCCCTAGAGTGGCACCACCATGGCGGCTGATATATACCCCTGCCGGCCCGTCTGCTCCTCAGTTCCTTCTTACCGCCGTGTTGGTCGTTGGAACTGTGGAGCGCGGCATAGCTGTCCTCCACGTCCCTAGCTTCTCCTTGTTCGTTGTTCTACTAGTTGTAGTTATAGTTATAGTTAAAGTATAGAATAGTTTATAGTTGTTATTTACTTGTTGTATATAGTTAGCAGGCTTGGGGCTCTAGCCCTCCCCCGCACCCGGCGCCGGGCTCATGCCCGGTTCGCCGGGGTTCAAACCGTGCTTAGCCTGCAAAAAGCCGATGCCCACTAGCGATCCCCATGACTCCTGCCTGAAGTGCCTTGGGGAATCGCATATCTCTGAGAAGTGCCGAATTTGCAAGGCCTTTAAGCCAAGGACCAAGAAGGAGAGAGACCAGCGCCTAAAGACTCTCTTCATGGAAGCGGCGCTTAACCCTTCATCCTTGGCACCGGGTACCGTCTCAGTTACGGCACCGGACCGCTCCAGGCCCGCGAAAATGCCTCATCACCGATCTTCTCCGGCACCGGGCCCCAGGAAAAGACTGTCAGCATCCTCCACCCCGGCCAAGCAGGCTCAGATGGAACACCCAGCACTGACTCCGGCCGCGGCACCAACACCAGGGATTCCGTCGACTCCGGGCCTGGGAGGTCCGTCGAGTCCGGTCCCTCTCAGCTCCCCACTAAGATCTGGGGTCGAGCTGATGGTCCCATCAACGCCCGAGACATTCTCCTCGGCTAGGGACCTCATCGCCCTGACAGAGCCTGTGCTGCCCCAACCCCCGGCACCGCCGGTGCGGGTTCCTCAATCTAAGGGCAAGCCAGTGACCATGCGAGCGCCGTCTCTGGATTCCCCGAGTCGGCACCAATCACCATCAAGGTCCCGCCACCGGTCCCGGTCCCGTGGGAGGTCTCGCTCAAGACGCCGCTCGCAGTCCCGGCACCGCTCTCCACGGCGGTACCGGTCATACTCGCAGCGCAGGTCCTCATCACGCTGGTCCCGATACTCCCGGCACCGCTCCAGCTCGAGCCATCACTTCAGGCACCGAGATTCGAGGAGCCCGTCTCACCGTCGGCGGTCCAGATCCAGGTTGACCTCCCGGCACCGAGCTGGTGGCAGGTCCCAGTCTCAATCGTGGCGCCGTTATGACTCCCGGCACCAATCTCCGGCACCGAGGAGGTCTCCACCATCAGGAGCAATGGACCCGTACCACTCCCGTTCGGCTCCTCTCTGGCCGTCACGCCAACCGTCGGTCTCTTCACAAGCGGACAGCGCGTACCTGGACACCGACAGGCCTGCTGCTCTGTTTCACGAGCCCCAGCCTCAGGAGCATGGTCTGCAGCAGTGGGGTTTCTGGACTCCCTGGGCATACCACCAAGCCCAGGGCCCTCAACAGATTCCCCCATGTTCGTCTGCTTCTGAACACAGGGCTCCGAAGGCCACATCTTCCCGTCCTCCTCCTTCCCCTACAGAGGAGAAGTCATCTCAGCCTCAAGACCCTGAGCACCCTCCAGAGTCAGACGCAGTGCTCCAGGCAGAGCCTTCGGCAGATCCACTCCTGCCAGGTCTCTCCTCGTCATCCTCCCCGGATGAGGCAGTGGTGGGAACGACATCCACCAGTCCCCCTCCGCTTGACCTCAGGGCACATCAGGACCTCCTCAGGAGCGTGGCGCAAAACATGAATTTGCAGGCTGAGGAGGTCTCCGAGATTGAGGACCCGGTAGTGAGCATACTGTCGGCCGATGCGCCCATT
The DNA here is from genome assembly GCF_003597395.2 of Chelonoidis abingdonii. Classification (NCBI taxonomy): domain Eukaryota; kingdom Metazoa; phylum Chordata; order Testudines; family Testudinidae; genus Chelonoidis; species Chelonoidis abingdonii. The sequence goes on from NC_133778.1 coordinate 17,072,555, forward strand.
CGAGTCGCCCTTCCTTTTATTCGGACCATTCAAGCCAATGCCACGACCATCTGGCAGTCCCCGGCATCCGTTCCCCCCGCTGCTCACGGAGTGGAGCGCAAGTACATGGTGCCCTCGAAGGGCTACGAATATCTGTATGTTCACCCGCCCCCTTGTTCCCTCGTCGTCCAGTCTGTGAATGAGAGGGAACGCCATGGTCAGCAGGCCCTGGCCCCCAAGTCTAAAGAGGCGAGGCGCATGGACCTGCTCGGCCGGAAGGTCTATTCTGCGGGCGCCCTCCAGCTGCGGGTGTCCAACCAGCAGGCTCTACTTAGCCATTACACCTATAACACCTGGGCGGAGGCGGACAAATTTAAAGAGCTGCTCCCGCAGGATGTGCGTCAGGAGTTCTCTGCGATCCTTGACGAGGGCAAGAAGGTCGCGAGAACTTCCCTGCAGGCAGCTTTGGACGCCGCAGATTCGGCCGCCAGGACTCTAGCTTCCGGCGTTACTATGCGCCACATTTCCTGGCTACAGGTCTCTGGCCTTCCTCCGGAACTTCAATACACCATCCACGACCTTCCGTTTGAGGGCCAGAACCTGTTCTCTGACAAGACTGACCCTCGGCTGCAAAGCCTTAAAGACAATAGGGTCATTATGCGTTCGTTGGGGATGCATACACCTGTCAGCCAGCGCAGACCATTCAGGCCTCAGCAACAACACCGGCCCTACCCCCAGCCCAGGCAAAGGCAAGACTTCGCCAGGCGGCGGAATAGAAATGGCCAGCGTAGACAATCGGGCAATCAGGGAGGACACAACCAGAGCTGCTCCAAGCTTTCCTCCGGCCCAAAACCTTCATTCTGAAGGTGCGCCCGAGGGCGCTGTACCAATTCCTCCCACGGACCCATCTCCTCCCTTTTCCAACTGTCTTTCATTCTTCCTCATGGCGTGGTCCCAGCTAACATCAGACCGCTGGGTCTTACGCACGTTGGAACTTGGATACCATCTGCAATTTGTTTCATACCCGCCGTCCCGCCGCCCTCCCTCGTCCCTCTTCAGGGACCCCTCTCACGAGCAACTCCTCCTCCAGGAGGTGCAAACGCTCCTTGCCAAAGGAGCCATAGAGGAGGTTCCAGAGAGCGAGCGAGGCAAGGGGTTCTATTCCTGATATTTTCTGATCCCCAAGGCCAAGTGAGGCCTCAGGCCTACCCTTGACCTGTGGGAGCTCAACAGATACCTGGTAAAGTTGAAGTTCCGTATGGTATCCTTGGGGACCATTATCCCATCCCTGGATCCTGGAGACTGGTACGCCGCTCTCGACATGCAGGACGCCTACTTCCATATAGCCATCTTCCCGCCCCACAGGAGGTTCCTTCGATTCGTCGTCAACAGCTGTCACTATCAATTCACAGTCCTCCCGTTCAGCCTCTCTACGGCCCCGAGAGTGTTCACCAAGTGTATGGCTGTAGTCGTTGCCCACCTTCGCCGCAGTCGCATACATGTATTTCCATACCTCGACGACTGGCTGATCCGGGGATCCTCAGAGGAGCAAGTCCTCACACACGTCCACATGGTCAGGAGACTTTTCGTAAGCCTAGGCCTGCTGCTCAATGCTGAAAAGTCAACTCTAACCCCCACTCAGAGGATAGAGTTTATCAGCGCCATTCTGGATTCCACTCTGGCCAGAGCCGTTCTTCCTCTGTCGCGGTTCCAGGCTTTGATGGCCATCATCCGACGGTTGCAGGCAGCGCCTTTGACCTCAATACGTACTTGCCTGACTCTTTTGGGCCACATGGCGGCCTGCACGTTTGTCACGGGATATGCACGGCTCCACCTGAGGCTCCTCCAGTCCTGGTTCATTGCTCAGCTCCGTCCAGCCAGGCGTCCTTTGGATACGATTGTCACAGTTCCTCAGGACGTCCTTCACTCCCTAAATTGGTGGCTGGACCAGTCTGTGGTGTGCGCGGGGCTCCCATTCCATCCGCTCCAGCCCTCGGTGTCCCTGACAATGGACGCATCAGACCTGGGATGGGGGGCCCATCTCGGGACCCTGCGGACCCAAGGCCACCGGTCTCCTCACGAGCTAGCCCTCCACATCAACGTGTGGGAGTTGAGGGCGGTCCACCTTGCTTGTCAAACATTCCATCAACAGCTCCAAGGCCGTTGTGTTTCGGTATTCACCGACAACACAACGACTATGTATTATATAAACAAGCAGGGCGGCACGAGGTCTCCTCCTCTGTGTCGGGAGGCCTTGAGGCTTTGGGACTTCTGCATAGCCCACTCCATTCACCTGATCGCATCCTTTCTCCTGGGGGTTCAGAACACGCTGGCGGATCGGCTGAGCAGATCCTTTCTTTCCCACGAGTGGTCCCTTCGCCCGGACGTCGCTCTTGCGCTCTTCCGGAAGTGGGGATGTCCCCAGATGGACCTCTTCACATCCCGTGGGAACAGGAAATGCCCAATGTTCTGCTCTTTTCAAGGTCTCGAACCGGGTTCAGTTGCGGACGCCTTCCTTATTCCATGGGCGACGCATCTGTTCTACGCATTCCCACCGTTTCCGCTAGTCCACAAGGTCCTTCTGAAGGTGCGCAGGGACAGGGTCCGCTTGATTCTGATTGCTTCAGCGTGGCCCCGGCAGCATTGGTTCTCCATATTGCTGGACCTGTCTGTGGCCGACCCTGTCCCCCTGCCTCTTCACCTGGACCTGATCACTAAGGACCACAGCAGGCTCCATCACCCAGACCTTTAGTCGCTGCACCTCACAGCGTGGCTCCTGAATGGCTGACCCAGTCTGAAATGTGTTGCTCTACCCTGGTGCGGCAGGTGCTCCTGGGAAGCAGGAAGCCTTCTACGAGGGCAATGTACTTGGCCAAGTGGAAGCGTTTTGCATGCTGGTGCACGGAACGGCACTTCCTCCCCACCGAGGTCTCCATCTCTAATATCCTTGATTACCTCTGGTCCCTCAAGCAGCAAGGTCTGGCGGTGTCCTCTCTCTGGGTTCATTTGGCAGCCATCTCCACCTTCCACCTGGGAAGCGATGGCCGCTCCGTCTTTTCTCACCCATTGGTGACTAGGTTCCTTAAGGGTCTGGAGCGTCTTTACCCCCAGATTCGCCGCCCCACCCCCTCCTGGGACCTGAGCCTGGTTTTGGCCCGACTCATGTCCCCCCCGTTTGAACCGTTGGCTACGTGCTCCCTTCTCTATCGCTCCTGGAAGACTGCTTTCCTGGTAGCCATCACCTCTGCAAGACGGGTGTCGGAACTCCGGGCTCTCATGGTGGAGCCCCCGTATACCGTATTCCACTGGGACAAGGTGCAGCTGAGACCACACCCAGCCTTTCTCCCCAAGGTAGTCTCCCCTTTCACGTCAACCAGGAGATCTTTCTACCTGTCTTCTTCCCAAAACCCCATTCTTCTCGCAGGGAGCAGCAGCTGCACTCTTTAGACGTTCGTAGGGCACTCGCCTTTTATATAGAGCGAACCAAGCCGTTCCGCAAATCCCCCCAACTTTTCGTTGCCATAGCTGAACGTGTCAAGGGGTTGCCCGTCTCATCTCAGAGGATCTCCTCGTGGGTGACGTCCTGTATCCGGGCCTGTTATGACTTGGCTCATATCTCTCTGGGCCACGTGACTGCGCACTCTACCAGGGCTCAAGCCTCATCGGCGGCTTTCCTTGCCCACGTGCCCATCCAGGAAATCTGTAGGGCAGCGACCTGGTCCTCCATCCATACCTTCACTTCCCATTATGCCCTGGTCCAGCAGTCCAGAGATGACGCGGCCTTCGGCTCCGCTGTGCTACACGCTGCGACATCTCACTCTGACCCCACCGCCTAGGTAAGGCTTGGGAATCACCTACTGGAATGGATATGAGCAATCACTCGAAGAAGAAAAGACGGTTACTCACCTTTGTAACTGTTGTTCTTCGAGATGTGTTGCTCATATCCATTCCACACCCGCCCTCCTTCCCCACTGTCAGAGTAGCCGGCAAGAAGGAACTGAGGAGCGGACGGGCCGGCAGGGGTATATATCAGCCGCCATGGCGGCGCCACTCTAGGGGACAACCTGCCAGGCCGCCGGAGTTGCTAGGGTAAAAGTTTCCAACGAGCGTGCACGCGCAGCACATACACCTACTGGAATGGATATGAGCAACACATCTCGAAGAACAACAGTTACAAAGGTGAGTAACCGTCTTTTCCATCTTTTCTTTTGTTTTCAGCCAAGACTGCTATAGCCAAAGTGTCTAGGATTCCCTTTGAGTCATGTACAGTTTAAGTAGCCCAGACCAAACTCATAAATAGCATATTGATTATACTGGTATGCACTGCTAATGGCTTTAATTGACTGATAAACCTTGAAGTACCAGGTTAAATTCTACTCTTATTGCATATATCTAATGGAAATTAAGGAGATGAGTCAATATATGAAACGTCAAGGTTCCATTGTGGGTAGAATGAAATATAGCTTTACATGTATACCTTTTCTTTGATACTTTTGCTAAGTTCTACCCTCACTAAACTCCAGGGAATGCCAATGGGGTTTGAGTAAAGGCAGACTTAAGTCTCTCGGCCATTACTTCTTTTGATAAGTTATGTTCTGAAACAAATCATTCAGCACAGCACTTAAACAGGTGTTATTTTCCTTTCCTTATTTTTTACTATAATTGCTTTCTTTCCTTTTGCTTTCCTTAAACAATTCCTTTGCTTTCTGCTAACAGGTGCATACCTACACTGTGCATCTCTAATAAGTGCTTATTGCCAATAACCTGTTTATCAGTTTTAGATATTTTGCTGGGGTTTGTGTCATTCAGTCTTCGCACTGTTTTATGAGTTTTCCTTTCTCCTTTTGTAACAGAGTTTATACTTATTAAATAATTGAGAACACCCATTTGCTAATCACTTGAACAAAAACCTTCTTCAAACACACTTCAAACAAAATACATTTTTAATATTTACAACTAATGAGGGAACTGGTCATTTTGAGCAAATGTAATATCAGCTTGTTACTCGATATACTTAATTGGGATAAAAAGATTACAAAATTGAATAGAGTATGCAGAGAGCTTAGGTATACATACCTGACCAGAGTCGCCAGTACAGTACTCTGTAATATCACACTCATTCACTGCATATCGACAGTCATAGCCTCGTGGGAAAAACTAGAAAATAACAACCATTCATTAGGACTGAGATTATATAATGGCACATTCCAGGTTCTTGTTTAGAAATATTCCTTGTGTTTCAAAGCCATACTTCTCAATTTTCAAATGAGTCTCAGCATCAACGTCCTTTGAGTCTTGCCCACAGAACAATAGAGAGAACAAAACATATCCAGAGGAAGCCTTCAGTACAGAAATAGTGTATGATTAACTCAGAAACCTACATTTTGTAATACTTGTGTACATACATATGCGTGTGTTCACACATACACCCTTCAGTAAATGCTGAATTATCTAGGAACAACAAAAACCCACTACTAGCTTCTGGTTCAACTGAAAGTGGTACACATCAGTAATCTGAAAAGTATTCTTCAGTGATACATCTCTGCTAGAAATATTTTTCATATCATTAACACACTATGTGTAAGGGAAAAACTATAAAGATTTATTTCTGCCGAGAAAATATTGAGACTTTAAACAAAACAACCCACCCACCCATCCATTGGTTTATCAACAGCACATCTACTTCTACATTATACAGAGTAGGTGTATGTTTAATTTTATGGGGCTAAAACAAAGTCCAGCAGCATGAAACAGTAAAAAAATATATTGTTAATGTTTACCAACAAAGATACTAAATCTCAACCCAGTCTCATCCTGTGTCTCTTATTATATTTAGATAGTTATCTAAGAAATGACATCAACTGCCCCAAGTCAAAAGGCAGGTTATATTCCTGTGATGTTCAGAGACCTAACTCTTCTAGTTCTCATGGAACAGTTTGAGCCACATCCTTTAGGAATTCTCATGTTTGCTCTGTCTCTAGTAGCATTTCCCAGATATACCAATAATTCACCATATCCTGCCATAAGCTACGCACAAGACTCCCACTGACTTCATTTGAAGTCCTGTGCATGGAACAACAGGATACCAGAGTGTGGCCCATTATTATCAAATGAGACCAGCATCTAAATTATTTTTTTCTAAAGTACTTGCAATCCAGAATTTTGGACCACAAATCACAACATTTAAAAATGAAAAATCAAGTGAGAGGCTGCTTAGTATGCCCTTCAATACCTGCTATTGGCAAATTACATCAGAGAAGAAAGCCTGCACTACCTATTGTAGCAACTATTAGTATTTACAATACTGTGTGGCTTCCAGAGATTTCACCTGGATGACAAGTAATGCTACCAAAAGCATACATTCAATTACTTGCTATTTCATGCTGAAGAAAAGGAGATGTGCACATTACAACTTTACATACTTGCACCCAAAATACCAAGCAGCTTAAAAGTCATTCTACCCGTAACACATTTATTTTCAACCATGTAAGTAAATAGATAAATAAATGTAACCTAGTTTTAACATTAATCTCAATAATGTTTTCAAAGTGTTGATCAAGGTTTCAGATATATGAACCATATCAAAGTCAATGAAAGTTTTGTGACCCAAACCAGCACAATATTTTGAAAATTTAGATAAAGATCTTTAACTCCCAAGATTGGTCACATATGTTGTGGTGGTGGAATTAATCAAACCCAGATGTATGGTATAACATTGTGTGCATCAACAATAGCAACAGACACATAATTCTATCTACTGCCACATTGTCTGAAGGTCAGTAATCATATTATGTTCCTTAAAAACATTTTGACTCAGTGTATGTGGCCTATTTCCCCACATTGTTACCCAGTATTTAACCTCTATCAAGTTAGACATTAGCTCTAGGGAAGACTAAGAGTAAACAGAAATAAATGCTATAAGAAGACTCACAAGACAGGATGTGTTACAGCAGGGTCCATCACTACAGTGAGCTCCATTAGAGAGAGAGCACTTCTTACAGCAGTTTTCATAGCATTCCTAAAGAAAATATATCAAGTGATCTATGAATCTTCTCAACCGTCCAAACACACCATCCTGTATATCATGATCAGGAAAAGAATTCAATCCTGTACCGACTAGAAAATAAACCAGATGAAAGAATCCTTTATGCTATTTAAACATCAAACTAGCAGGGCGGCCAGTGTAAAGAATTCTATAGCAGCAACCAAATATTGGATTTGGGACTATCAAGAGAGACAATGCATATCTTCTCAATCTTGTCTGAGGATGAGGTTCCAGCATGGACTCCATGCCAAATGTAAGCCACTGAGGCAGTTTGCACTCACTCGGGAAAACCCCTAAGAGAACTATATATACCATTATTTACAAAAGAACTAAAGGCACCTAAATAAAGGTCTGCAGGTGCAGACTTGGATAAACATAAAGGCTCCCTGAATGCACTTTGGAGTGGAGGAGAAGGAACTGAGGCTGCACTACCTAACATTGTCTTAGGCACTGAACATTCAATACAGATAGAGGGTGCATGTGTACAGCCCCAGATGAAAAAGCTTTGGAAACAGTTCTGTTCCTGAAGCACCAAGAGAGACAGTTCACTACAAGCAGGAATGAACAGCGACCCTTGAAGTATAATTAGCAAGCTCAAGTGGGAACCCTACCAACCCCTTTATTCTAGGTCAGCTTGATCTTTATACAACTCCCTTCCTTTCCCTCTCTTTCATCATTTCTCCATTTCAGGGCCACAGCCAAAATCCCTCTATATCCATGCCCACACCCAGAACAAGAGGAGATTAGAGGCAAGGAGGAGGAGTTCTCTCTTCTGTCTGGAGCTGCATGTCACTCTGCCCTGCCCCAGCTTCTTGCTCCTCTCTCTTTATGCACTTATACACGGTGTAATGCTGTTTTACTCAGGCCCCATCATCATGGTCCCCACTGCTCACAAGGTTCAGCCAGTTCCACACCATCTTTAAGAGGCACTTTTCTGAGCCAAGTGTGGGGTGGGGTGCAGTGGGAAAATAAAAAAGGCAACAGGTTTCTTCTGTATTTGTAAGAATGAGCATAACACAGTGTAGCAGAGACAAATATTTTCTCATTAGGGTTAATATTCTCCCTCATATACAGAAAGGTGACTAATACAATTCTCTGATCAAAGTTGCCCCACAAGACAGGAAGTGTAAATTCAACACAAAATTCTTTCTTTTCCCATTTTAACATCCATATAATTTTTGCTCAATACATTAATGTGAGAAGGGGCTGCAGGAACAGCACATAAGAACATTTTAAACTTACCATTCGGAAACCACAATCACATTCTTCTCCTGCTTCTACATATCCATTTCCACATTCAGGAGTTTCAAACAACTGAGAGACACACAAAGAATAAAACCATTGTGAAAAATGATGGAAGGTAGCAACTGACTCAGCTATGCCTTTAAGGGACAAACCCTCATTACAGTGCTTCTAAGACACCACTCCACAGAGAGAACACCCAGAGCTACTCCTCCGGGAGTGCAGGAGCAATGCAGCTCCTTGTGCAGCTTGCCAGCCAATTGTCCAGGAGTGCAAGGTGTGTGGGCTACTTGTATCCTTTCCTGCGTTAGTTGGGGAGCAGCTGTGAACAATCTGGCCCAAAGATATAAAATCAGTAAAAGAAAAATATGCAGACAGCACAGTGCTATAGTGGAGCAGTATTACCTCCTTCTAATCCTATATATTTCCATTATTGTAGTTAATCCTTATGGGAGTGACAATTTGTGGAATCTGTCTATGGATAACTTATGATTAAGGCTACGATTTTGTCATGGTTATTTTTAGTAAAAGTCAGGGACAGGTCATGGGTAATAAATAAAAATTCATGGAAGCCGTGACCTTTCCCTAACTTATATTAAAAATAACCATGAGAAAATGGGGAGGGAAAGAGTCCAGCACCCTACCCTGCTGTGGCTGGGAGCTAGAAGGGACCCCAGCCTGTGGTGGCTGGGGAGCTGAGAGAGTTCCCCGCTGCCCAGGCATTGGGGAGCTCTGGGGGATTCCCCCCTCCCTCCAGGCTCGGGAGCTGCCCGGGATCTCCCACTGCCCGCGAGGACTGGGGAGCTCCAGGGGATCCCCCCGCCTGTGGTGGCTGTGGAGCTCGGGGGGTTCCCCCACTGCTGTTGGTGGTGGCTGGGGAGCTGCCAGGGGTCCCCTGCCGGTGGTGGCTGGGAAGCTTCAAGGGTCCCCTGCCAGCGGCGGGGTCTGGGGAGCTCCAAGGCGGGGGGGTTCCCCTGCTGGCAACAGCTGCTGAGGAGCTGCTGGGTATCCCCTGCCACCTGCGAGGATGGGGAGCTGAGGGGGACCCCCATGGCCATGGAGACTAGGGAGCTCCGAGGCTCCTGCCACTCTGGTAGATGTGGGTACCCTGCAGCTCCCAGCTGCTGCAGGCTGATGTCTAGGGTGATCAGATGTTCCGATTTTATAGGACAGTCATGATACTTGGGGCTTTTTCTTATATAGGTGCCTATTCCCCCGGCTGCCCCCCCCCCTTTTCATACTTGCTATCTGGGCACGCTACGGAGATCTGCGGAAATCATGGATTCTGTTATTTCCACAACCTCAGCGACCAAATCGTAGCCTTATGATATTATGAAGTCACTATGTGTTTAAGCCTTACGATGATCTGTACTGTGTCCTTGGCCTCATCCCCCATGTGTTAAAAAGAAAGGAATGGTACCTGCATTACTGACTCATAACTAGGACAATTGTTATCAGCCCTTCAGTAGAGCTTGCCCAGATATAACAGAGGAGTAACTGTATCCTAGATAAGTTGGAGAAAATTATTTTTTTCTGCAGAGTGCTATGGTTTGGAGCAGTGGAATTTCTCCAGAATGGTAAACAAAGAAACCAGGTTCTAGTACTAGCATTTAATAACCCAGAACCATAGGGGGCCTCACAGAAACTAAAAACGTTTGGGGTCGGAAAGAAGAAGAAAAGGTCATGCTTTCATAGGAAAGGGGATCTTTTTGACTGTGGAACCAGCCCAAGACTATGTTTCAAAGGAGAACTCATGTTTAGATAGGGAATCCTGGATGTGGTGAGGAAACTGAGGCAAAGTTTCACATGCAAGTGTTTCTTATTTTGCCTAGAGTCTTGTCTCTCTTGTGCTGTTTACTTAAGTAAAGACTAATTGTTTTTAGAAATCTCGTTTACACAGTCTGTGTCTGTCTGCTTCAATTATCATATGTTCCTGAAGAGGTAAACTGTAAGCAGAGTGCCCACAAGGCTGGTAGTCTTGGAAAGAGTGAGCATCTGCAAATGGGGAGTCTGGGATAACCAAAACCAGTCTCAGGGCATAGGCAGTTGGACTGCAGGGTCTCAGCTTAGCCAGAAGGTGGTGCTAGATGGAAGATCTGCATCCTAAGAGTGCGCCGAGAAATTCAGAACCATAGGTAGTGTCTGGACTCTTCTCAGACTCAGGAAATCTTAAAAGCACAGATATCCAGTGATATGACCCAACACAGTAGCCTGGTGAGTGTCCAGAAGGGAAAGTTTGATCAGGGTTGTGACACACCTAGATATTACATTTGTCAATGAAGATAAGTGTGGAACATAGGGTTGCCAGGTGTCCGGTTTTCAACTGGACTGCCCAGTCGAAAAAGGACCCTGGCAGCTCCAGTCAGGCCGTTAAAAGTCCAGCTGGCATGGGGCTGGCAGGCTCCCAGGAAGCGGCGACATGTCCCTCTGGATCCTATGCTTATGGGCAGCCATAGGAATTCAGCAGGCTACCCGCACCCCAAGTGCTGGCTCCACAGCTCCCATTGGCCACAGTTCTCAGCCAATGGGAGCTGCAGGGGTGGTGCCTGCAGACTGAGGCAGCATGCAGAGCCGCTTGGCCACGCCTCTGCCTAAGAGCTGAGGAACATGTTGCCGCTTGCAGGGAGCCGCCTGAGGTGAGACTTGCCTGAAGCCTGCACCGCAAAACCCCTCCCACACCCCAATCGGCTGCCCCAGCCCTGACCGCCCTCTTGCACCAAACTCCATCTTGGACCCCGCACCCCAAACCCCTCCTGCACCTCAACCACCTGCCCCAGCTTGGAACCCTCTCCTGTAATCCGAACCCCTCAGCCCCAGCCTGGAGCCCCGTCCTGCATCTCAAACCCCTCATTCACAACCCCATCCCAGAGCCCACAGCCCCAGACCTCACTCCCTGCCCCACACTCCAACCTGCTGCCCCAGCCTCGATCCCCCTCCCTCACCCTGAACCACTCATTTCTGGCCCCACCCCATAGCCCGCACCCCCACCCCAGAGCCCATACCCCCTCCCACACCACAACCCCCTGGCCTCAGCCCGGAGCCCCTTCACACACCCACAGCTGACAACCTCATCCCTTCCTGCACCCCAACCCTCTGCCCAGTCCAGCGAAAATGAGCAAGCATCAGAGGGTGAGGGATGAAGTGAGCAGGGGCGGAGCCTCAGAAAAGGGGCAAGGCAGGGGGCACGACTTTGGGGCTGGGGCAGGGAAGGGTGGCAGGGCAAGGGTGTTTGATTTTGTGCAGTCAGAAAGTTGGCAACCCTAGTGAAAGATGAGGTCTATTACCGTTTATTGATTTTACTTATGAATAGGAAAACAGCAAGCAAGAAACACCCCACAAGCAAAGGATGTTCTGTGTGTGTTATTCACCAGTTAACATACGATGAGCCAAATCAATATTGCTAAATAGCTATTCCCAGGATCCAAAGAAATGGTAATCTACACTGGCTATTTACTTTTCATTCTGCAAACAGAAAAAGTCCCTTGATTAAAAAACAATAGAGGAAACAGCTCTTCAGTAATTATGGAAGTTATATTTTGTTTTCTGTTTCAGCGGTAAGCAACAGTAGATATCTGAGCCTGGGATTTAATAATGTGACCACACCAAATTAAAACACCATTCAGCCTCCCCTAGCTGAGGATACTAATATCCTGAAGATGGTCTTAGATTCCAATCTCCTGAGGGGCAGTTCATTCGACTATCCACTGAGTCACCACAGTGGTCATTAACAGTTTTGCTTTACATTTTGTGCAACTTATTTGTAAACTATTGTATTTAATTGGTTCATTTGTCAGTTCCCAATTTTTCCCCATTTCCATCTCTGAACTCCCCCCTCACTGTTACATCTATTGAAACACCCACTGGTAGATGCAAGACAACAACACATCTGCAGGTTTCCTTACACCTGAGTTCTACAAATGTCAGTGATTCAGGAGTCATATAAATCAACTTAGTCATTCAAGGTCACTTTAAAATTCCTCTTGTCTAATTTTTCATTTCTCAGTGATTTTTTGTTGACCTCTAGAATATATCTCCATCCTTTGAGTGCAGTAAAGTCACTTCATTAAACCTGTACAAGACATAAATTGCCCCGCTAGCTCTCAAAACATAGTAATTTTTTTAAGCAGAAGCTATGATGATTTTTTACAGCTCTGCCATTTTACAAAGTAATTATTTTTCAAAAGCTTATCCTATTTTTGACATTTTATAATAGCTATATTATAAAAACATGACAATAACAAGAGATTTGAAGTTAATAGGGATATATCAATCACTAAAATGCTACTGAATGTCCAAGGTACATCCAGGTACCTGTTTGCCTGTTGTTTTGCTAAATGTACCAAACACAACATGACATTTCATTGAACTCTTCTTCAGATACTTTTTTGGGGAACAACAGATGGACAATTTTAAAATATTGCTCTGATGGAAGATTAAAACACATTTTTCTCTTTTACAGAAACTATTTAGCTAACTGAAAGGGGCTATAGTTTCAGTCATTACAGGTTGAATGAACACTGAACTGCCTTACATATAGTCCTTCACTAATAAAATGTAAGCATGATTTAGAATAATTATTCTTCTCTGTAAAGATATGAAAATTAAAATATCACTTTTTTTCTTACAAGTCATCCATATTGCTGTACTGGCAGCAAGTTCTCCTGCTCTTGCTCTGAACCTGAAAATCGATTTTCCATTATACAATTATCTCCACAAATGTGCTTCAGCCATTCTCCGGGGAACATTTTCACTAGAGTAAGAGGGATTTTGGTCTCCATCTTCAGTCATCTGAAGATTTACTCATGTTTGTCCATTAGTCAACCATAATCTTACTATGATCACAATCATCATGACATTATGCTTTTTTTGGGGGTCTCCACATTCATTCAATTTTACAGTCATCTATACGCAAAGGCTACTAAAGATGTCAAATATAAAGGTTTTGGGGTTTTGGTTTGGTTTTCTGTAACTTGGGAAACGCCAAAGTCTATGCAACAATAAAAACAAATATTTTCAATTAATGGAGGTCAGGGAGAAGATATAGTAAAGTATACACAATGAGATAGATAGCATTTAATCTCATTTGGGATTAAAATCTCCAAGGCTGACAACTTGGTAAAATGCTAAAGTAGTCTCAGTTAGTTCTACAAAGGAAATATAGATTGTTTTTACCCTACTTTCGGTTTAACAGGGTGGTAAACTACTGCTATCAGAAACTTTTTTTTAAATTTGTTGAGTTGGAAAAGGGCAAAAGGAGATTGGATGGCTAAGAAGATTGATAATACAAATGGAGGTTACTTACCTGTAACTGGAACTTTGAAATGTGTGGTCCCTATCTATATTCCACACATTGGTACACGCGTGCTCCATGCACCCGAGACTGGAGATTTGTGGAAAGTAGTGTCTGTTGGTCTACATATGTGAAGTTGCTCTCCTCGTGCTCCAAACCAAGGGCACGAAGGGCAGTGTGGAGCGATGCCTTCTCTTACCTGGAATAAGATGGGCTCCAACACAGAAGGAAGGAGGTCAGGTTGTGGAATACAGAGAGGGACCACACCTCTCCAAGAACCTCCATTTCTTCGAGTGCTGGTCCCTATGTGTATTCCACCAGTGGGAGATTGGTAAGCAGTATTCGAACAGGAGGAAGGTGTGAGAATGCAGGTGATATACATTTCTGTAATGCTCCTGTATACAAAGCTGCATCTGCTTAAGTAGTCTAGACTAGGGTATAATGTTTCATTAAAGGTGTGGAAAGGCTCCAAGTAGACACCTTACTAACATCCAGTATTGGTACTTCTCAAAGAGATACCATTGAAGTCTTCCATGCTCTCTTGTAGAATGGGCCCTCAACCTGTCCGGGAGAGGGATATGTGTCAACAATAGAATGATGTTTCCATGTTCTGTGTCCTGGGCCTCCTCAAGAGGTATCTGGAGCTCAGCTACCACCCTCTGTAACAGTTCCTGGACCACAGGAAGTACATCAGGCAGAGAAGGGGATAATAAAGGTAACTGCCTCATTGGGTGAGGAGGATGACACACCTGGTAGGACCAATTTCTTCCTCAACAAACTCTGATGGAGCTGGTTGGTAACAGCTGGGAGAAGAGCGTTGGTTTGATTGTTGCACAGATCCAGGACATCTATTGTATGGATCCCACGGGGCTCAGTAAGACCAATAGGAAGGTTTGACCAACTGGGGGGCCTCCAACGGATAGGATACCAGTGGTCCCCTGGGTATTTGTAATGAGGAGGAGGAGGGCAGTTCCAATACCTCTTATGGGTTCTTTCTGGTCATGTGTCCCTCGGGGGCCAAAGGGAGGAGAGGGACTCATCTGAACGATCAGATTCATATGATGAAAAGGTAGGCTCCTATTCTAACAGCAGCGCCAGCTTGTGGATGCAGTAGGGGAGAATCCTTTCTCTCAAGGTGGTTTCTTCTGGTGCTGAAATGTCCCTGGGCCTGATAGAGGAGGAGACTCTGGATACGGCAGAGCAAAAATATCCTCTGGAGAGGTAAAAGTTTCAGTCCTTCCTGGAGTTTAAGGAGTCCCTGACGTGGGGAGACTGACAGATCCGGGTTGTATAATGGTCTGGTATTCAGAGGATCCCACTAGGCATGTGCTGGAACTATGTAATAGGGGTCCATTGCGAAGCTCCCAGACGGGGCCAAGAGGTGCTGATCTTTTGGCCTATGGAACCAAAGCCAGTACAGTCAGATATTTCTTCCTTTGCGCTCCTTCTTCTTGGATGGAAGATTTATGCAGACATAATTCTTTAAGGTGAGGATTCACCCATCTTGGACTGAAGCAGGAAGAGACACTTCTTAGAGGTAGATTTGGATGGGGATTTGCCCTTATGCTTATGGTCATATCCCCTTCTGAAGAGAGAGGTTT
Organism: Chelonoidis abingdonii; assembly: GCF_003597395.2. Lineage (NCBI taxonomy): Eukaryota > Metazoa > Chordata > Testudines > Testudinidae > Chelonoidis > Chelonoidis abingdonii. The sequence continues at coordinate 17,087,712 of NC_133778.1, forward strand.
TGGGCTCAACAGTTTTGGCCTCTACTCTGGAACTTGAGGTCAGGGAGCAATGCTTGCAGTCTGAGGCTGCTGTACAGTGAGTTCTCCCCAGTCTGGATCTGACTGGCTTTTCATGGCATTCTCCCTGAGATGCTTCCACAGATGAAGCTCTCATCCCTCATGGCTTTGAAGACAGAAGAAGTGACAGATGCTGCATTTGGTGGCAATGTGAGCCTCTCCCTAATAGTAAAGGTAGCACTGGTGTTCATCACTGATGGACAAAGAATGGGGACAGCAGATATCGTTCTTAAATCTTGAGACTCATAGCATAGTTTAGTTCTCCCAGCAAAGAAAGACTAACTATAGTAGCTTTAAAAAAACAATACTAAAGTCTAAACATAATAAAAAGTATTTACACAATATATTCATGGATGTTGAAAGTAGAGGAAGATCGTAGCTGACAGAGAGAATTACAACTCAGACCATGTGGTGGTAAGAAGGAACTGGAGACGTCAGTCCACACTGCCCTTTATGCCCTCGGTTTGGAGCATGAGGAGAGCAAGTGCATGGGTGCAGACCAATGGACACTACTGGCTACAAATTTCCAGTCTCAGGCACATGGAGCGCATGCATATACCCACATGTGGAATAAACAGAGGGACCAGCATTTGAAGAAGATTATAGAGCTTTATATCTCTGTGTTGCTGTCATAAACAGATTGTTCAGGGTTAATGTCTCTTCTACCTGTAAAGGGTTACAAGCAGGGAACTGGAACGAACACCTGACCAGAAGACCAATCAGGAGACAAGATACTTTTAAATTTGGGCAGAGGGAAGCTTTTGTGTGTGTTCTTTGTCCGTGGTGTGTTCTTCTCTCGGGGGGTCTGAGAGAGACCAGACGTTACTACAGGCTCTCTAAGTTTCTGTTCAAATAGTAAGTAAAAACAAGCAGTTTAGGCTTTTTGATTGTTTTACTCTATTTGCACATGTGGATCTGGCTGGTTCACTTTTATATGTGTAGTTGCTGGGAATATTTTGATTTGTATTGGTACTGGGGGGAAAGTTTCTTTCTGGTGTCTGTAAGCTATAGGACCCTGTAATATTTACATCATGAAGTTACAGAGATAATTCTTTACTTTTTCCTTTCTTTTATTAAAAGATTTCTTTTTAGAGAACCTGATTGATTTTTTTCTTGTTTCCCTTGTTTTATCCCAGGGGATTGGGATAACTCACCAGGACTGGTGGGGGGAGAGGGGAGAGGCGAGAGGTAGAATCTCTCTCTGTTTTCCTTGAATCTGTTTGCCTCTTTGTGGAAGGGAAGGGACATGCTTCTCTGTATTGTGATTTAAAGAGGTTGGATCAGTAGCTCTCAGGATAGCCCAGGGAGGGAAAGTCTGGGAGGGGGAAAGAAGGGGGAATGGTTTATTTCTCCTTGTTTTAAGAACCCAAGGGATTTGGGTTCTTGGGGTCCCCAGGGAAGGTTGGGGAGGTCAGAGTGCCCCAAAACACTATATTTTTGGGTGGTGGCAGTGCTATCAGATCTAAGCTGGTAATTAAGCTTAGAGGATTTATGTGCTAGTATCTCATTTTCTGAACTCTAAGGTTCAGATCTGAGAGGGAAGCTATGACAGTTGCCATTTCAAACCCAATCCAGGTTGGTAGCAACCAAAAGTTGTTAATGGCCTGTGTGACACAAGTTATTGATTTCTGTCCAGTTCATAACGCAATAATGGGCACCCTTTCCAATAGCTCCAGGCACAGAGGAGTGACTGGAGATAGGGCACCAATTACTCTTGTGTCTACACCTGGGTTTGTTTTACACTATTTTTGGCTTAAAAGGATAGGGCACTGATGTTGAATGAGGCTCCAAATGGGCACAACTATTTACTTACGAGGGCCTAAATTATTATCTGAGCATGAAGAATGCACTGAAGACAAGTTTTAACTTTCCCTAAAAAATGGTTACCTATCTTTTTGTAACTGCTGTTCTTCGAGCTGTGTTGCTCACGTCCATTCCATTCTAGGCGTGTATGCGCCCATGTGTACAGTTGTCGGATATTTTTGCCTTAGCGGTATCCATAGGATGAGCTGTAGTGCCCCCTTGAGCGCCACGCTCATGCATTGGTATATTAGGCACTGCCGACCCTACGCCCTCTCAGTTCTTTCTTGCTGGCAACTCTGACAGAGGGGTAGAAGGGCAGGTAATGGAAGAGACATGAGCAACACATCTCAAAGAACAGTTACGAAAAGGCAGGTAATGTTTTTTTCTTCTTCGAGTGCTTGCTCATGTCAATTCTATTCTAGGTGACTCACAAGCAGTATCCTCGTAGATGGGCTCGGAGTTCACAGCCTAGCGACTTGCTGTACTGCTCTACCAAAGCCAGCATCATTGCAGGCCTGCTGAATAAGTGAGTAATGGGACGTGAATATGTGGACGGACAACCAGGTGGCCACCCTACAGATGTCCTGGGGAGGCACGTGGGTTAGGAAAACTGCCAAAGAATCTTGCACCCTGGTTGAATGGGAGGTTATGATCGATGGAGGAGGCACCTTCGCCTGATCATAACAGCAGCATATGCAGGCAGTGATCCAAGAAGAAATTCTATCCTTAAAACGCCCATTTCTAGCTTCCTTGGCCTCTGGAAGAGGAATGGGAAGATGAAGGGTGATCCTGTTTAAATTCTTTGTCTCTGTACTTCTTCCTGTAGGAGTTGGACTGACATCCCAGGACCTTGATGGAGGTGGAGGGGGATGGAACAGCTTTCTAGCCTGCAGAGTGGTGTATAGGCTCAGAAAAGAGCCCTGCTCCCTAAAACGGGAGGTTCTGAAGAGTAGTCTGCATCTCCTGAGACAGTCCAGAGGACTGTAATCAGGAGCTGCACCTCATGGCCAATGCAGAAGCAACTACCCTGGCCACCAAGTCTGTAGCATCCCAGGTCATCTGGAGGGCACTTCTTCCCACCTCTTTGCCCTCTTCCACCAAGGCAGCAAATTTCTGGGCTTGGTCCTGCGAGAGGTCCTCCTTGAATTTGCTGATGGAGTCCCACAGGTTGAAGTTGTACATGCCTAGCAGGGCCTGATGGTTAGACACCCGAAACTGCAGGCTAGTTGTCGAATAAATATTCCTGCCAAACAAGTCCAGATTCTTGGTATCTTTATTTTTCCGTGTGCCACTCACCTGGCCCTGCCTGGCCCTTTTGTTGACAGTGGACATGACCAGGGACCCCAATGGAGGGTGGGTGTACAGGTACTCTAATCCCTTTGTGGGGATATAGTACTTCTCTTCTGCCTTCTTGGAGGTAAGCAGAATGGAAGAGGGGGTCTGCCACACAGACTTGGCAATATTAAGGACCCCCAGGTTGGACAGGCAACACAACCCGGGCTGGGGTGGAGGAGGGTATGATGTAGACGGACTCCTCCACTAGCTCCCCGACCTCCAAGTTCATGTTGGCAGCCATCCTTCTGAGCAGGACCTGGTGCTCCTTGAAGTTGTCAGAGGTGCCCGCTACCACTTTGTTGGGAGACTACGAAGATGACTGCACAGAAGAGGGAGGAGTGGCTTCCCCTTGCTCATTCAGGGACAGCTCCTTGGGCATCAGGGCCTGCTGTGTCACTCCGAGTCGAATTTGGCACTATGCTCCAACTCAGGTGCAGGCAGCAGCTTGTCCACTGCGGTCTGGGAAGAACGGTGGGAATATGCGATCGGCATAACAGGTACACCCCATGGGTTCCAGTACTGCCACCTGAGCAGGCCATTGCCCCACCTCCAGTGCAGCAGCCATGCCAGTGGTGATTCGCCTTCGGGCACAGATCCTGTTAGGGGCTGGGACCCCATGCTGCTGCCAGGAGTCAGGTCCCTGGCTGGACTAAGGGTCCAATCACAACGTACCGCCAAGCAGCTCCGGGGCAGGCACATGGCCTGACACAGGTCCTTTGCCTGACACTTCCTTCTTCTGCAGTACCTGGCAAGCCCTTCGACTTCAACTGATTCTTAAGCACTGGGGAGGGACAACAATGCCAGGTGGATTCCATTGCCGGTGGTGCACTGTGCGCCGACACCGAGCGTGCAGTCAGATCAAGAGGGTTCCTGGGTAAGATGAAGCGCAACCTCCATGAGGAGGGCCCTCAAAAAGATATCCTGCCCCTTCTGAATTTGAGGGCAAACATTTTGAGATCCTGCACTTATCCTTTCTGTGGGACTCCCCCAAACACTTTAAACAGCATTCGCAGAGGAGTCACTAATGGACATCGGTCAGCTGCATGATGAACATGGCTTAAAGGCTGGGGAATAGGGCATGCTCCGCTCTGAGGCAAAGTCCCAGCCAGGACTCTAACTCCTAAACTACTACTCTAACACTTAACGTAAAGGTCTAGCTAAGTACCTATCAACTAACAACAAAAGAGAACAACAGACTGTAAGAACCGCTAATGCTCTTGCGATGTAAGACAAGGCGCTCTGACCAACCATCATGGGCAGTAAGAAGGAACTGAGAGGGCATAGGGTTGGCAGAGCCCAATATACCACCACATGAACGCGGCACTCAAAGAGGCGCTACAGCCTACATACAGATATCATGAAGGCAAAAATCTCCAACTGTGCATGCACACACATCTAGAATGGAATCAACATGAGCAAGCACTCAAAGAAGAATAATCCTTATTAACTGAAATGACTGCTGATGAGGAAGAAGATCCATAATGCTACAACTAAAAAACAGAAAAATCTGTAATAGTCCAATGGAATTTGAATAAAGCCTTTGAGGGAAAAGAAGGTTCAGTGAAACCATTTAATCCTCACTGTAGTGTCTGATAGTCAACAGACGTCCTGGCAGTGGCTTCACCCTCTAAGTGAAATTACCTTTGTTGGCCTGTTGAAAAGACAGGCACCTCCCCCTCTGAGTAAAAATTCTTTGTATTCTGCAATGCTGCATCTTGAAAATTTTCTGGAGTGGTAAACCCTAAAATGACAAAGAATCAATTGAGTAAATACCTCACTGAACCCAGTTACTAGAGATGAAAATTATAACCCTCCTTTGAGCTGCTCTAAATGCTTTTTGCTACAAGAGAAGTATACAACAGTCTGAGCAATAACAGCAGTTTCAATGGGAGTCCTTTATGTTTTGAAAAACAAAACAAAAAAAATCAAGCATTTTAACTCTGTTTTGTATTTTGTTTTAATTACATTTCACTCTTTACTATATGAATCCATAGCAACGATGCAACAGCATCCCTGTAATCTAGCTATCATGTTCCTTCTCACTAATAGAATGCAATGTGATGGTACCTCTACACCTCTACCCCGATATAACACGACCCGATATAACACGAATTTGTATATAACGCGGTAAAGCAGTGCTCCGGGGGTGGCCGGGCTGTGCACTCTGGCGGATCAAAGCAAGTTCGATATAACGCAGTTTCACCTATAACGCGGTACGATTTTTTGGCTTCCGAGGACAGCATTATATCGAGGTAGAGGTGTATTTGGAGGCTGACTGATTTCTCACTTCAGCTCCTAGATGGACTGATTGCATCCCAGATCTCTCTCATTTCTTGCTGATTGTTTAAGATAGCCTTCTCTGTTGAAGACCAGTGACCCCAGATTAACTTTTAACACAAAAAGGTATCTCCACTCCAAAAAGCTGGTGTTCCTTTTGTCCAACACTCAACTCAAGGATCAGAGTGGAATCCTAGTGGATAACTTTATGCTTCACTAAATAGGTGCTACACAACTTCAAATTTGGGAGGAAGGATAGATGAGCCAGAGAGTGCTCACATCGAAGTGACCAATGGCTGAGTAGTTACAGCTGAAGAAATTATGCTCACTCTGTGGTATGGTAGCTGTAGGATCTAGCACCTACAAGGCATACTTAGGCTGTGACAGAAGAGTCTACCAGGATCAAAGATGTGACATTAGGCCCCAGTTTCACAAGCAGTTTATTAGAAAAGGACAATTTAACAAAACATGGCAGCTCCTAAGCTCCATTTTAGAAAAAAAGAATTAGGCAGGCCTGTTCCACCAAGGAGGAAACCCTGCTCATACCCAGATATGCTTCCCTCTCAGATTTTACTAACATTCACCAATCATTTAGCTAGAAATTGAAAAGAAAAACAAAACATCCACCTTGAGAGCAAAACCACAGGTATTTGGTCTGTTGCCACTATATATCTATATCTATAAAGGTGGGATCTGGTGCCAGTGCTGACTCAAAATGAAAAAAATAACAGTACAATTTCCAGAGTCAATAACAATATTTTAGAACATCCCCAGAACAAAAGTGTTCAAAAATAATGTTTTGAGTAAGAAATCCTAATTTGTAAAGTGAATATGAAGTGACAAGCTAAAAATTAAAGAATAGTGTCCAGTTAAATTTATCTAAGATATCTGTTACTTCAAGTGCGGGAATTCTACTGTTTGCTGCATGGATAACATGAGCCTCTAGCTAAAAAAGAGGCTTAAGCAGAGTGCACAGTTTAGGGCTCACTCTATTTAAAATAGTTTGGTAAGACACAAAGGGATTATTCTTTTTTAGAAAAACCACCATGACTTGGGTTGAAAAAGTGCCAATAAAATGTCCCAAGCCAACCCACAAACTTCAGGTATTATATTCCATTGTAGACATTTACCACTGCATGCCATTTTTCACAGATGTAGGTGTACACTGGTAACTTTCTTCGCCAGTCTGGGGAATTATCAGTCACGCCCAAATCAGTCTTTAGCCCTACATCCTGGCTTCATTTATCCAAACAACAAACTAATCTTCCATCTGGGGCTTTCTACCCAGCCACAACTCACAGGACTTCCCATCTACATCTAGAGTATCCCTTCCCTAGCAACTACTGCAGGAGACTGCAGCTTCTCTATAGTTAGCCCCTTTCTCAATCAACCCCCAGTTTCCTGCAGCAATTTATAGGAAGCTCCTGTTCCATTTTCAGCTGCATCTGATTAGTGAACAGAGATGACTGGACCCAGGCCTCTGGCCCTTAAAGGAACAGACTACCCTATTATAGTACAGGTATTAGCGATGGCATCCCAGCAAAACTCCAGTTTGGATTACACATTCTGCTTACCTAAATTCCCACTGCAGCTTCAATTGGAAAAGTTATTTTCTTACTACTTATGCTAAACTATTGTGTAGTATTATTGTGTTCTGTTAAATACCTATTTTGTTCCATTCCAAAAGTGACTGCACTTCAGCAGTTGGTGCAGTGGTTCCTATATACAGTTTAAAATATTTACAAAAATGTTGGCATCCTTTTGGTATGAAAGAGATATATGAAGGTAATTTTAACTACTGTCTGGAAAACTAATACAAACTGGACATACCAAAACAGTCAGTACAAATTCTCAGATTTTTGCTCTTCAGAAAGTTTGGGTTGAAGTAGCTCAGCTATGAAATCTGGTTTTGCAACATTCAGTCTTTGTTCCCTTCCATTTTGTCATTCTACACAGCAGGCGTTAGTGCTGTAATATCTGCCTGTTCTCGCATAGCTAGAGATTTGGTTTCTCTTTTCTTATAGGGAAACTGAGCAAGGGAAGTCTGGGCTGAAAGACCTATGAGCTCCCCCATGAAATCCACTCTAAACATATAAGCTAGAATCAAAACATCCCATGTTATGAGTCAACGTTATCTTCCTTAATATTTGTATGTTTTGAGCTGTTCAGCACAAATGTTTGTCCACACTGTTAATGTACTAGTTTTTCATCTAGTGCTGAAACAAATTTATAATGCTCAACAAATAAATACTTATGCCACAATGTGCACTCTGATCTCATCTCCAAAGCCCTCAGTTACTGATTATTACAGCATACCCTGTTTCCTCCATGATGCAGCCACCCCAGGATTCTATGCAGTCACATTCTTCTCAGACAAAACCAAACATACAAAAGAAAGAAGGAAATTTGTTTAAAATATACTGGCAGCAAAAATAAAACTTTTTATATAAAGAAGATTTTAATTAATATATATGGTGGTCAGATGGCTGTTTATCATAACAGAATCTAGCCTTAAAACTGGAATGTCCTTGTCCATATTATTTTTGTTCCATCTGCTTTGAATTATTATTAACAACATCCCAATCTATCAATCAACTTATGTTCATTGCACATAGAGCAGAAAGTGGTTGAACGAAAGGGGTTTATACTAGCTACATAATCTAAGTCAACAATAACTTATTTGTTAATTGATTAACATTACCCCTGTATTTTTAAAGTAAAAAATACAGTCTTACAATCTGTAAGACAAGAATTATATAGCATGGACAAGAATCTGTTAAAAAGAAATAGTGTATTCTGGATACCTCTGCAAACATTCAGTATTTCTGTCCACAGAATAACCACGTCATTTGGTAGGATTTACTTTTTTTCTAGCCATGCTAGTTACACCTTGGTCAGTTTTCCATTGTTAGGCTATTGCATCTATCTGCTGGGTAATGCTACTAATGCTTGCATTTTCTACCAGCACTTTCAAAAACGATGCTGAGACTCAGTTTACTTGCTACTCTTTGCAAGATATATCTAAAACAAAGATACAATTTCTTGATTTTTTTTTTTTAAGGAAAGAGTACTAACCCACCCCAACAATGAGAGGAAAGTTGCTCCTGACTAGATTCTACTGCTTTTAAAAGGATTTGATGACATTTCCACTACACAACATATATCAATAGTTATCACACAACAGTACTGGATGAAGAATAGGAAATAACTGCGCTAAGTAAAAGGAAATAATGCTGTATCTCAGATACATAGTATGGTAACTGCTAATTAATCGTGACCACATAATAGTGAAAGGAATACTGCTTTGACAAATATTTCGTCTTGGATCAGAGAAACTTGGACAAGCATGTCTGAGATACTCAAAATTGGGGCCTCATCCTGGACTCCTTGGGTCAAATTCAGAAGTGATACACAAGGTGATGAAAGTTATATACTCAGAGCCAAATCCAAAGCCCACTGAAGTCAACGGAAAAACACCAAATGGAAAATGGAAGTCAATGGGCTTTGGATCAGGCTCCCCTAGAAGTACTTACACCAACTCTACTCATGTGCTATCGCATTTAAGTTGGGGTAATTCACCTGCTGTGGAGCAGAGATGTAAAAAAAAATGTGAGTTAAATTACCATCATTCAACATTAATTTATATTTTCTTGCAGCTTCTTGGAGTTTAAGTTAGACTAATTGCACATAGATTCCATGTGACTTAATTACATCTGTTCTACTTAAGATATAGGTAAGGGAGTCTGAGTGCAAGGGGGGCGGAGGTTTAAGTTAGCATAACAGGTTCTAAGTTACACCACTGTACACATCAATTATGAATTTGATCCCTTGACTCAGACAAAAGCGTCACTGAAGTCACTGAGAGTAATGATTGTAAAATGAGTGCAAAGCCGGATTGTGATTTATTTGGCCTTGATTTGGCCAAACTCAAGTTTTGGTTCTTATTGTAATTCTCCAGCGTAAAACAAAATCAATTGCTGTATGTTGTTTATAGTTGTGTTGATGTACATTTGTATGTAACCACACACTTTACAAAAAGCTTGCATGTTCAGCAAAAGAGGAGGACAGACGAAAGTCAATGCATAATGACAGTACATACTCGGTTTTCTGGTTGCTGGCTCCCACTGTATTCCCAGGTTCTGAGCCAAACTTTGTGATAATTCCTGTGCCATAGCCAATGGGAGGGCATACTGTTTTTAGAGGGGGGGATAACAGTAAAAATAGTACACAGTTAGTTATTGCAAATTATATTGCAACACTTCATTCTGGTTTACTACTAATTCAGTACCATATACAGTATCAAACCCATGTCTGACTGCATGCATACACCAAAGAAACAAAGGCCAGAGAAGCTGGTACCTGCCTTTAACAAGCAGTCAATCTGGTCCAATCAGTACCTTTCACAATGAAAATACAAATTTTTCAAAGCAAACTAATTAACATGATATACACATCGGGCCAAATTCTTCTCCCAGTTATACTGGTGGAACCCTATTATCGTCAATGGGGATCCACTGGCTAACTAAGAGAAGAATTTATGCAGAGGGCAAAGGTTTTGGGTAGCATAGCTAGATCCCTGTCATTACAATGGGTTTTCAACCGTGTTGTTGCGTTTTTGGTAGTATTGTCAGAGGCTAAAACAAAGTGCCAAAAATAAGGATTTGTGAATTCATAAAGAGGAAATTGTACATTTAAAACATTTTAAGAGAAAGAGTTACCTCATTCACTCCAACTCCTCTGGTCACAGAACAAACCCCTCCGAAGTAACTCAAGCTGCTCCTCTTGTAGTGGAATGTCACATTCCTTAAGAACATAAATAAATAAATAAATTAAATAAATAAATTTAAATAAAATATACAAAGGATGTTGAATGGGAAATTTAATGCAGTAAACTTGAATAGGACACCCATTTAGTCATCTAAAAGATCAAATTCCCACATAACAGTATATGTTGTTCGCATTAGTATTCATTTAATATCTATTCATTTAGAGACAAATTCTCAATGGTAACTGATTCACTTTTAAAATGGAACACATCAAAAGAGCGAACTAGATGAAGCTTGCAACAAGGAGACACTTATTTTGTAGATTTAGCCCCACCTTCAACCTGCAAACAAAAATCAGAAAGTGCAAATATATCAGATGTTCTTAAAAGAAAAAAATGATGCCATTTTCAGGAGAAGACAAAAACAGTGAAAATGTTCCAGTTTATTGTAAGTTGTCAAGAAGGAATTTCTGCAGTAAAATATATGTAATCAGTTTAGCACATCTCCATTGTGATGTTCTTAAACTAAAATCACAATACTAATTCATTATATTTTACCTTGACTCATTTTATTTCAACCTATTTTAAAATTTGTATAAAATTCAGTACTTTTCCTGTAGATATATTCTGCCATTTTTAATCTAGGCCTACATCCACCTCATGTAATCAGTTTTTTGCTAAATAACAAATGCTACTGTACCATGTAATGACATTCTCTAAATAGATTCTTTTTTGTAGAGTAGCTAATACCCCAAAGAAATAAACTGTATGGTTTTATAAAGAATCTTACAACTATTGTCGATAATAATGGATCCACACCTCCAAGGGGCCCTGAGCTTCAAAAATTATTCTTCTCCTACAAGGAAATTTCTTGCCCTGAGTTCTTGTTAAAAAAAACCCAAAACAACGACATTCCAGCCACAGAGGAGGAACTCTGAAGGCCAGGACCTTATGTCATTTGGGTTCTGAGGAACAATCTTATGCACAGTCCTTTGCTGATGTCTCAACAGATTTCTTCTCCAAATGAATGAAAGGGAAACTAGGATGCAACAGAAAGGGCTGTGCAACCTGAAGACGACTACCCAACTGACAGCTCTACAAACAGTGGCAACTGAAAGGGACCCAATGGCCTAGAAAACCTCACTCACACAATAATCAATTTAGATGAGGGACAAGAGAGCCTCTCACCACCACCACCAAATAAAGCCATAAAATCCATTGCTGGACCTTTCCTTCTCTTCCCCACCCATAGCATTACCACAACCCTAAGATTAGAAAGCTAGATTTTGGAGCACATTTCTACATTTTGGAGAAGATCTTGCAGCCGCCAGACTGTGGAATCTTGTGAACCTTAGTCAAAGTAAATTACAGTTACAACGGTCGATGCTAGATGTTCTAGATCTTGCTAATCCATACAGGAATGTCAAATTTTGTAACATTAAGCATCTTTGGATCTGATTAGTACTTGGACAGATGACCCTTTTAATATATTTCATTTTCCAGTTTTGCTGACTGTCTAATAACAGTAACTACTCAGAACAGATTTCTTTGTAAATAAGCTTTATTTTGAATTATTTTATATACAGTACAGTACATGATGCCTTGACTTGAAGCATAATGGTAATGTTCTACAATACTATATTAGAGACCTGGGCACGATTCATTTTCCTGTTACCTTGCTCAATGATTTCAACAGTAAACAAAAAAAAAAAAAATCAAGCAGCCTACTGCCACACTGCCATGAGTTGGTGTAGGGGACTACAGAAGACTGTGTCATGGCCTAGCTAGGGTGTCTCCGCTTTCTCGGCGGCCTTGTGAAGAGCCCCTGCTTGCTAAGTGGCCGGTCATTGTAGGACACAGCATGCCAGTTATAACTTGCTTTTAACTGGTTGAAACCAGTTTGTATGGCCTTAGGCCAAAGGGCAGACATAGCCTGTGGGAAGTCCCTTTTTGCATATGTATGAGTTGCTTTTGTATTGTGTATATATAGCTGTATGCTCCCGGTCCGCCTTTGGACTCCGACCCAGGCCGAGCTGAGCTTCGATGCTGGGTTCCCCGCCTAAGTGACAGCAACGCCCAGGGTCCCCGTTGCGGATGTGTCACTTTACCTTCATTAAAGCCAAATAACTCACTGTGTGTGTGGGCCTCGTCCTTGCAGAGCACTCAGGCACGTAACAGTTGGGATCTTATCAAAAGTCACAAGCTAAGGCCAGGCCTAGTTGGTTCTTCGATAGACTTCAAAAGGAAAAATTAATCTGAAAAAACATGGTATCTTCTGTGCAGCAGACAGCAGCCATTAATTCATCTCCTATGGAACCTCATCCTTCAGTTCCAATTACACTGCTACAATCAGTTTTTCTATTGTATTTCACATTTATTTGTCTTTTAAGGGATATTATATAAACACAGAAGAATGTAATTTGGACATTCAATTGCACGTGTCAGTAAATTCAGATGAGAGTTTCACAGGACCCCTAACCCAACCCTCCTTCGTGTACATACTTTACAATTTCATGACCAGACAGAATTAAAAGATGCAATATATTAATTCAGCAAGTGACAGTATAATATTTAGAAAGGATGCAATTTATTTTATAAGTCCATGTAAATAACATTTTGTACAATTACAAATCTTATGAAATCATTCCATGAATATTCTGTTGTAATTCATAAATAGAAGGAGGCAGAGTTATGGAAACTGTGAAACTCTATTAGCTCTGGCTTAATATTCTATTAAGTTGTTTTTCGTATTGCTGTAACTCTTGTAAGTAGGGTTGCCAACCCTCTAGGATTGTCCCGGAGTTTCCAGGAATTAAAGATGTCTTTAATTAAAAATTATGTCATGAGATTAAACTTCCAGGAATACAACCATCCAAAATTGGCAACTCTCAAATGATTTTTATAAGGAAGAGAAAAATCATTGAAGCAAAGGCGGGACATTGAACTACGATGATAAATATTACAAAAGTAATTCTACCCTTAAGATAAAACTCTTGAAACTGAGCTGCACAGCCTCTAATTATAAAAAATGCACACAAAAATGCTTCATAAATAGGAGATTGTTATGAATAATTATGTCATAGATGAAAAATAGATTACTGTCCACGTTGTTGCAGTAAATACAGTAAATCAACACAAAATAACCAACAGAAATCATGGTATAGAACCATATTCCACTACCAGCAAGACTTTTTTCACATGAATAAAAAAGCCACAATCTTGTAGTCCTTGCACACACACTTCCATTAAGGGTGGCCAGGTGCCTGGTTTTTGACCGAAAAGTCTGGTCGAAAAGGGGACATGAGTGTCCAGTCAGACAGGGCCGCCCAGAGGGGGGGGTAAGTGGGGCAATTTGCCCCAGGCCCCGAGCCCTGCAGGGGCCCCCATGAGAACATAGTATCCTATAGTATTGCAACATTTTCTCATGGAAGAGGCCCCCGAAATTGCTTTGCCCCAGGCCCCCTGAATCCTTTGGGGGCCCTGCAGTCAGATCTACTGACCAGACACACAAAATCTAGTTACTGTGGGTGGGGGAGGCACCGGGACATTACCCACACTAGCCCCTACTCAGCCACAGCTGCTTCCTACATGTGTCAGGTGGCTGCAGCTCCAGACCCACAGGTTAGTCCCTCCTGACCTGGCGGGAAGGGGAAATGCAGCAAGTGATGGGCGGAGGGAGAAAGAGGAGAGGATGGGGCGGGGCCTCGAGGGGAAGGAATGGACGGGGCAGGGCCTCAAGGGGAAGGGACAGACAGGGGTAGAGCCTCATGGGAAGAGGTGGGTCAGGAGAGGTTCCAGCACTCCTGCTGGACTGTCCATTTTTTAAATATTACCAAGTTGGCAACCCTAACTCCCATTTAAGTCAAAGAAGATAGGATGTACAATTGCTACAGGACTAGGCCCTAGTAGACTATGGAAACTATGCCTCCTTGGCACAAAAATGAAGTATACAAGAGCTGTGCATAAGGAAAAGCCTTAAAAGCCTTTAGTCAGGGCTGGTTTTAGGGTGATTCCACCAATTCCCAGAAATTCGGCCCCATACCTAAGAAGGCCCCACACGCTCCGCCGAAGTGCCACCGGAAACAGCAGCAACCGACTGAGCTGCTGCCGAATTGCTGCTGCTATCTTCGGCGGCAGCTCCATCGCTGCCGCTATCTTCGGAAGCATTTCAGCAGCGCCTCTTTTGAATTGGGCCCCACACATCCTAAAGCCAGCTCTGCCTTTGGTATATCTATGTCCATACTTGCAACAAATGTAATGGTTCCACAGTCAATGTAAAACTAAAAATAAAGGGGTAAATCTACACACCACTAACCAGACCAATTATCTTGGCTGGATGCTAGGGAGATCAGTGAGTAAGGAGGAGGAATTCACACCATCCCTGCCCAGACTGTAGAGTGGCAGAAAAACCCACTGGAAGCTACTGGCTGGAATAGCTTCTGCATCCCTAGCATTCATCTTCAGCAAAGGAGGATAAAATTGAGGACCTGCATATGGACAGATTCCCTACCCTGTCCCCTACAGATTGCTGTACCAGAGAGCCCCTGCAGAGCTGGGTTCCCAACTGCATAATGGATGTGCAACCTTATGAGGCTTCCGCTAAATCCCACTCTTTCCCCTCAGCTATGTGCAGCAAAAACATTGCAGTTTTCTTGCCAGAGGCCTCTCTGTGCCCACAGACATGTAGGTAGGATTTGCCCCAAAATGCATAGCTTCTCAGGCCAAATTCAATTCTAGTTGAAGCGTGTGCAACTCCATGAGTTCCCATGACTGATTTCAGTGCAGACATAGGGGTGAGTAAAATATGGCCACTGGAACATTCCTGTAGAAGGCACCCTTGGTTCTGCCCTCTCCTGCTAATCACTGGAAGGAGGATGGTATATTGCAGAGCTGATTGACATCCCAAACCCCCTCAAGGGCATGCTAATAGACATGTTTACTCAATCCTGTAGCTGCACTGAGTTCAGCCACAGGAGTATAGCAGCACCATCCTGGACCCTCAAGAATGTCTGAGGTCTGCTGGCCCCACCATGGGAACCTCTATGTAAGATAATGTACAATATAAAAACTATCACATGGTCATCAATAGAAGAACATTCAGGAGACTAGTGGCTCTTCCCTGATAAATAAGCTGCATATACAAGTAGGTTTTTTTAAGATAGCAAATTATCAAATCAAATATCTACTCTAATCAAAGATCTAATCAGATCTCATCAAAGATATGGCTAGAGCCCACTATGGTAAATGTCTGGGCTCTATTTACAAGTCAATAATACACACTGGCATGCCTGTTAATATACCTTGTTGCACACTGTGGACAGGACTATTACTAGATTAAAATTCAGCCAAAGGTTGATGTGCAGGCAGAGAAGAAGAGAGAGAGGTAGGCTGGCAGACAAGCATATGTTCTACATGCATAAAAACTAATGGATTAAACCATCATCTAAGAGTACATACGAGAGCAGGTGTACAGCATCAGTATGTTGTTTGATGTAGTGCTGTCGATATCTGGAGAAGTCATGAAGCATCTGCAAAGGGTCAGGGCGAATGTTAATACGATCCCTATCTGTCCAGGTTTCCACAGCAACCAAAACCACCCTGGTGTTCAGCTGTTCCTTGTATATCTGGGGATAGAGACAGGACAGACACAGGAGTAGAACACTGGGTCAGACATGAACAGTTAGCCAGTCAGAGTCAGCAGAAGGACAAGGAGGATAAAGAAAGAGGGAAACATGGGGAAATAGTTAGCTGATATGCCTAAAAGTCTATAATCTGCTAATCTGATTTTATTTAATTTACTATTCGAGATGATAAAATCCATGTTCCAAAATCCAGTTTTGACCTCCTATTTTTCCCCTTTACTGTTTCTCATGTCTGATCATTTAGTAACTGATCACTACATAAGAATATCTACATTTCCCCACAGAAGATACACTGATTGATCTCAACTACCAAGGAAGAGGTCATACCACTACTCAATCAACCTGAAGGAAAGTAGCACTGTTTTCTCCAAAACAGTTCTACAAAAACTTTTTAATTCACCTATATAGTTTGATTCTCATTTACACTAAGACCACTTTACTCCCAGTTTAATTCCTCTTTATACTGCAAGAGTGGTATAAATACTATTTACATCAACTTTAAGGCCCACCTTGTCCTATCAGAGCAGGGTAAATGGGTGTAAGTGTAAATGAGAATCAGTCCTAAACATTTATTTACATAACTTCAAGATATAAGTAATCTTTCTTCACAAAGGTTTATTTCAGTCATAGAATAAATGTTCTATATAATTCACAGTTTAATGTACTATATTTTCTATAACATATTCAAGACTTGCAAGTTTGCAAAGGACCTTATTTACCTCATTCATATTTGTCTGTCTGCAATTAGAATGCACGGCCAAGGTGACACATGAAGAGAATCATAGAATATCTGGGTTGGAAGGGACCTCAGGAGATCATCTAGTCCAACCCCCTGCTCAAAGCAAGACCAATCCCCAGACAGATTTTTGTCCCAGATCCCTAAGCGGCCCCCTCAAGAATTGAACTCACAACCCTGGATTTAACCAGGCTAGTGCTCAAACCACTGAGCTATCACTACCCTGACAGAATCAGCGATGTTTTAAGCAATTGATTTTTAATTCATACGACATCCAAACAGTTACCAAAGAGCATCTCCAAGAGTCACCATATTTTTTTTTACAAATACACTTTTTTCCCCATCAAATTATGACTAGAATGTCCAATATAATGTATAACTATCCTGCCAACTGAGATATGATGGGTGCATCCACTGAAAAAATCAACAATCACATTAGCCCTTTTGTTAGAACATCAGCCAGTTTATCCCTAAAAGGAGTCAGCAGGCAACACACAGGTTGGAAAACAGGCAGTGAGCATAGGGATAGGAGAGATCAACCAGATAAGTTTAATTTTATCCAAAAAAGATTTGAAAGAAGGAATTGCATATGAAGAAAAGTCTTGTGATAATGTGTTCTTTCTATAGGAGTCAAGTTGAGAGTATGTGTAATCCATTGTTTGTGACAGGGTGATTTATAGCTTGCCAAAAGCAATATCATGAGATTATGGAAATCCAGTAAGGCCAGATGAATAAAATCTTAGTTGATGTTTGATGGCTGGGAGTTACTTTATTTCCTGAAGCAGACAGATATTGTGAGTAGGTGGAGAGGGGGCATGTAAAGACCTGATACTCTCAAAGTGCCAGTAACCAGTAACACTTCAGCAAGAAACACAGCCATGCCCCCTGGATCCACAGAGGGAATGCAAGAAGGGAACTTTCTGCTACATTTCAGGTTCCTTTCAAAATAAATGGAGACACCACGCTACAGGCCCTTCATGAAAGGAAAAGTGGACAGAGTCTGAATGTTTATGCACCCAGCAGTCGGTGTACACTCTTGCTAAAACCCCCTATGCAAATTATTCCTGCACTGATCAGTGCTAATTTGTAAAGGTGGGAGTGTGTGCATGGCCACTGGCAGCCAGAATAAGGACACAATAGCATTGTTTACTGCAGAATTTGGTCAAAATATTTTTTAAGATACATACACTGACTTCCCAGACTGAAAAATCATTATTCTGAAATTAACTACAAGCAAAAAGGGAGAAAACCAAGAGAATTAATAAAAACAGAAAGCAATGAGAGATCAAATGAGTTCTATCAAGCACAGTAAAAATACCAAGTGGAAAAAAAGACCAGAACATTTGAAGAAAATATAGAGTTTGTGTCTTTTTAGAACTCATTCTTAAAATTTATTATAGTACAATATATTTTACAGACAGATTAAGCTAGCCAGACCCTGCTTGCTCAATCAGAGCCCATATTGAGGTGGCAGGGATGTTTTGGAAGGGTTCTTCATCAGCAGGAGTTCCCAGAGGCATTCTAGCTGATTTAGAATACAGTGGGAGCAACCTTTAGCATGATGCAGAATGAGCTTTCCGTACATCAGCTTAATTCTACTGCCCAGTGTGGAAAAGGATGGAGGAACGCTGGTCTTAATTATCCCTGCGTTTGGATAATCTAACTATGCCAGTAGGCGCTTAGTCCTTGACATCAGAGGATGACATTCATCTATGGTGCACAGGGCCAGCCAAACATACCTTCCTCCATATCACTTAAGACCAGTATTAGGGTTTAGCAGAGGAGTCACAGAGCAAGTAGTTACGCAAGGATGTCTATGCACGCCTGCATGCTGAAAAAAGAATCTTTGTACCATCCTATACAAGTTGGCACAAATGGCTATCCTGAGGGCGGGCTGGAGTCAGGCCAAAAAAGGGATAGCTCAGTTGGTGACAACATCCTTCACAAGTAACTCTCACATAGGCCCAGAGCTAGCTACAATGTTAACCTGGAAGGAATTCTGAGATTGTCTTGGGTTGAACCGTATCTGCCTCTGTCCTCTGTTTTCCTATCTAGTCACTACTGTATTTTTAATCTTTCTGTACCTCTTGTTTGGGGATGTGTAATATAACAATGCAGAAATAGTCCATATTTTCAAATGATTGCTCTGATAGGACTCTCTCTGAAACTATAGGCTGTTTCACATTATTACTGAAAAACATTCCAAGGCACTTCAATATTTTTATGCATTATATTTATATTCACTTAAAAACTATGCAATGTACTTCATGACATTTTATGTACAATATATTAAACAAATAAAGAAAAAGATTAGGTGGTATTTCCTCCATGCTATACTGGACTGAACTGCACCACACAATACCACTGATTTCAGTGGAGTTTCAAGGAAAGAAGAGTGTGACTCAGAGTCTTGCTAACAACTGTATTCATAGCTTTATTTACCAACCTCAAAGAACTGAATTAACTGGTAGGAAAAATAAAAAAAGAGGAAATATGAAGTGCACAAAACAATCCTAACATATATGCCACAAATATAATGCATCACATTTCTTCACTGTAAATAAATTATAGCTAAATGTGTTGGGATATATATATTTATCAATCTACATTGTGATTCATATATCCACGTAATATGTTATATGTCACTGAGGCCTCGTATGAATGATGCGTGCTGGGGGGGGGGGTCGGCTTATAAATGAACTGGCTTATGATCGAGCCAGTTCATACGATACACACACACACACACACACACACACACACTGTGATTAATATATCCATATAATATGTTTAGGTCATTGAGGCATAGTATGAATCACGCATGCTTGACATGAATATGTGCATTGCATGTTGGCAACTGAAGCAAGAACTTAAGGTCAAGGACTATTAGAACTATTTGTGCAAAAGCAAATAGTGCAAAAACCTGCTCTTATTATGTTGAGAAAAATACGGAAAATCAGCAGAAAAGGAAACACCACCAGCTAGACTGATATAAAATTGTATGAGAATTGGAGGAAATGGCACACCTTGGATCATGGCAGCCCGCCCAGGATTGTCTCTTTGTAATTGTATGGGTAGAAGGCCTAGTAAACAAAAGCAAAGAACTGATGATGAGACGGAATGGACTATAAATGGTTGCCTATAATTTCTGCAAATTGGAGTCGTTTATTGATCCAGAGTCCCGTGTGGATGTAGAAGTGGTTTTTGCTGGCTCCCCACATCTTATGATCAGAAGGAATCTCGACTGGCCATCAGAACCATTCTGATCTTTGGACTCTGGTGTAGTATGTTTGGGGTGTGAATGTGTAGTGAGTAAGGTTTGTTTTGTAATCAGTAAAGAGCACTGAGAGTATTACATACCAATACTGTGTCCAGTATCTGCCTGCTCCCCATCCTGTAGGGAGACTTCTATTGCAGATCTAATATCCGGTGGAGAATGTGGAGCAGGGAGAAATATTAAGGAGTGCCGGATTTCAAAATGGGTTTTACACTGTTGGGGGAGTCCTTACTTAAGACTAATAAAAGGTGGCTCTTTGTTTGTGAAATTTGTGAGAAATCTGTGAGAAAAAAAAAACATGTGGGGAGATACCACGTGGTGTTATTGTAATAATGTTTAAAACACTGTTTAAGAAAAGAAGTAAAGGGGTGGAAGAGGAAACCCAGTGGACTAAAGTTAAAAACCCCTTTTGTTAGAGAAGGAGATTATTGCACTTGGGACGTGCCCTTGGATGGAAGGTGCAGTGGAACCGGATGTAATAGTTGATATCTTAGAAAACATGTTTGAGAAATATGTACAACTATACACACCTAATGTCAGTAAAAAGCAAACAGCCATGGTATTGGGCTGTTGTGGCAAGCTGTAAAAAAGGCAATTGCATGTAAGGGAGAGGTCTGTGCAGAGTTATAAACATTACAAGAGAATTTTAAAACTTGCCAGAAAAATTTGGAACGGGAAGTGAGGCAGGCACAGACAATGCAAACTTAATTAGAACAAATGGGGAAACAAAATAGGGAACAGGAGAACAGAATGATGGACTGGGAAAAGATTAAAGCAGACAAAGATAAATTAGGCCATCAAGTGATAGGAATGAAACAGTTAATTCGAGGTTTCACTAAGGAAAAGGAAGAGGAGATCGCAAGCATTTCTCACAGTTGGCGCCAGAAAACTATAGCAGCATTGAAAAAGCAAGTGCAAAAACAAGAGCTGCAAGTTGTGGCTGTGTGTCAAAGAGAGAGAGATTTGGATTTGGATTCCAATGATATTTGGTATGGAGAGGATCTGCGAGGGGGTCAAGAGAAAAGGGAATCTGACCAACCTCGAGAAACACCTTATACAAAGTTGAGGGAAGAAATAAGAAACTGTCCAGGAGAGCCTAAGCCAGAAATGTCTGAAGCAGTGATAGAATGGAGATCAACCATTAAGGATGCAGCGGGGAAGATACAGTCAGAGGAGACATAAATAATTTGTGCAAGTTCATCAGACTAATAGTTGATGGTAAAGTCATTAGGCACAGTGAACATGAAAAATTTAGCTACATGGCTAGTACAGTGGGCAGAATTGGGAGGAACAGAGAATTTAAATATGAGTGAATCTTATAGGTTAATCAGGGCAGCTACCACTGGAGAGATTAGACAGAAAGTAGATTGAGTGAAAAATGCTTTGGATAGGCAGCCAGAAGCACATCAAGTGATACCACGATTTATTATGCTGTTAGGAAAAGAAATATGTCAAAGACCCACGAAGGTGTTAACCAGTGCAGATTACGTGAAGCCTGGAGATTCACCCAGGGATTACCTGTTAAGGAGAATAATGTTGGGAATATTGACTGGAGAAATACAACTGGTGACTAATCCCAGGGTGGAGGTCGCCAGACTTGTCACAGCTGATTCTTTGATGGCAGTTGATTTGAATCAGAGGGAATTTTGGAATTATGTGTTTGAAGGACTGGACAGAAAAGTATTAGAGATGTCTACTAATTTGGTGAATCAAGCAGCTTAGGATGAGGGGTTTACTGTTATGGATTCACTGGAGCACTGGACAGTATGCCAACAAATGATGACAGGGGAAGCCAGATAGAAGAATTGAAACCCGAAGTACCTTTTTGTTGAAGCAATAACATATTCAAATGAGAGTGCTTATAGATCAAGATACTGTGAGAGAGAAAGAGACCGAGATAAAGGAGCAGAAAAAGGTTGCAGCTATGCAAGCTGAGGATTCAGAGAAACCTGATCTATAGGGACGCCCCAATCACAAGTTGCTCCCCAAGGGTCCTCAGGAGTGGGAGATGGTTACTAGATTAAGAAGGGATTCAAATGGAAGGCCTAGCACAACTGTCATTATGGGAGATAATGGACGCAAAGATGCCCTATTGGATAGTGGGGCTGGTGTAAATATTGTAAATAGAAGTTGTGATTTGACTCGATACGTGTCAGAGATCATTACAGCAGCCTCCTTTATTGGGGAAGGAGTGACGGGAAAAATGTATCATTCAGTAGAAATTGCTATACCCAGAGAGAGAGTGAGGGACTTTTGTTGTAAAGAACAAACGCTTCAGTTAGATCAGGAGGCTGAGCTAGTAATATTGGGGACTCCTTTTTTGAAGAGAAATCGGGTAGTTTTGGATTTAACTATGGAGTTCTGTGGTGTTTGCCAGCTGGACAGAAAGCATCCTGACAGCAGGGTACATTGCAAGAATATGTGCTGCAGAAGCAGTGAAGCAGATTATACTGGATCAACAGGATGTGTGGGTAAAGGAGTTTCTCAATGTATGAATTAAGAACAAAGCAGAATATGTTAAAATCGAAGCATGTATTAAAATCGTGGGGGACAAAGTGCCACCACAGAGACAATATAAATGTCCTGTGCAAGCAGAGGCAGGAATTGAGCAAATAATTGAATCATTAGAACAACAGGGAGTGATTAAAAAGAGGAATTCCTCATACAAATAGCCCAATTTGGCCCATATTAAAAGTCTCAGGAGACTGGAGATTGACAGTGGATTTTAGACATATTAATAAAGCTACTTCCAGTATGGCACCAATAGCAGCAGATCTATCTCAAATGATGGAAAGAATACAGGAGGCCCCTAAATGGTTCTCTCTCATAGATTTGGCAAATTCTTTTTTGCCATCCCATTGCATCTCGATTCTTGGGCCCACTTTGCGTTTACTTTTAAGGTACAACAGTATTTATTTAAAAGAATTCCCCAGGACCTACACTGCGCTCTGGCTATAGAGCACCAACAAGTGGTGTGAACACTGAATCAATTATCCAAAGAGGATTGGGAGAATGTCACCTCATATGTAGAAGACATATTAGTGTGGGGTGGACACTGAAGAGGAGGTGACTGAGCAGATTAAAAAAGTGTTGAGACTCATCCAGGAAACGGGTTTCAAGGCTAATAAAGAGAAAGCTCAACTAGTGCAGAGGAGAGTGAATTATTTGGGGGTGATCCTAGGGGAACAAGGAATTCAGGTAAATCAACAAAAGGTGAAATCATTAATGAATTTACCAAGGCCAGAGGATTCTCATGCGTTGAGGATGATGTTAGGAGGGTTTAACTATTTAAGGAAACACCTCTGGAATTTTGCCATTATAACTGGACCCCTGTAGCATTTACTAAAAAAGAAAGTCGAATGGGAGTGGGGGCCTGAACAAGAAAAAGCTTTCTGTCATTTAAAACAAGCCTTGATGCAAGCTCCGGCACTGAAATTCCCAGAGATACACAAGCCATTTGTGATTAAGTTGGCAGCAACCCAACAGAGTCCAGCAGCAGTATTAATGCAGGAAATTGACACTACGCTTATACCAACAGCATACGAGTATAGAAGATTAACCCCATACAGAGCAGCAGTTTAGGATCTGTGAAAGAGAATGTTTAGCTGCTGTGTGGGCCATTGAAGCTTTTGCTTTGACTACTGGCACAGCCACTATTATAATACAAACACCTCACTCTTCCCTGAAGTATATTTTATCAGGGAAACTGCAGGGAAAAGGAGTATCGAATTCCAGGATAGCCCAGTGGACCTTGATGTTAACTAGCAGAGATGTTACTTATGAGAATAACAAACAAGCAAGGATGTTACCATATGCCCTTCTGATGGAAGGAGAGGCGCACGAATGCCCACTTCCAGAAACCGATCCAAAGTTAGTTGAAGCACCCCCAGTAGATGAAGCGTTAAGCCTTGGAGAAAAAGAGGTTTGGTTTACACATGGTAATGCATACCATGAGAGCTCTAAGCAATATACAGGATATGCTGCTGTACAAATTGATGGGGAAACAACTTCTGGTTCTGAGAGTATGACTTCAGCTCAGGGAGCAGGGAGCTACTAGTGATCTGTTTAAACAGAAAAATACTGTTGCAGACTGTCTTTATGTCTATATGGATTCAGACTTTGTGGTACAAGGACTGTTATATTGGATTGGGATTTGGAAAAAGAATCATTGGGAAACAAGTGAGGGGAAAAATTTGGTGCAAAATGAGAACTGGAAATCTATGATTGGTTAAAAAAACACCTAGGAAAATTAAGAGCAAGACATATTAAAGCTCATCAAAAGCAAGAAGGGAATGAAAAATATTGGACTGATAAAGCGGATGCTTTAGCTAAATTAGCAGCAAAGGAACCTTTGGGAGGTATGGTAGTTACTAGATCCCAAGCCATAAAAAAGGAGGTTAAACCTGAGGAAAGATGGGGAAACTGGAATATACAAGGTGGCTATGTGGTGAATAAAAAACTAGAAGAGGTAAAGTGGGCACCTCACAAACTTCAAAGAGAAGAGTATCAGAGGGGTAGCCATGTTAGTCTGGATCTGCAAAAGCAGCAAAGAGTCCTGTGGCACTCTTTGCTGCCTTTCAAAGAGAAGAGATTATTAACCTGTGTCACTCTATGGCCACCAAGGAATAGAGAATACTCTCTTTAAGGTAAAACAAACTGGAATATGGCCTAAGGTGCAAAAGGGTGTAGAAAACTTTGTTAAAAACTGCAAAAGTTGTGCAGTAGATGGGAATAGACCACTGAAATTGTGACCCGTTTTGCGCCAAAGAATTGTGGGGCTATGGAGTAGAATACAAGTTGATTATATTGATAAATTGCCTAAGACCTAAAGGGGGAATCAGTATTTATCAGTGATAATAGATTCCTTTTCTGGATGGATGGAGGCAATTCCCACTAGAAATTATACTGCAGAGACCACTGCCAAAAAGTTGTGGGAACTAGTGTTTAGTAGATACGGAACCCCAAAAGTAACTGATAAAGATAATGGGCCACATTTTGTAGGAGGAGCAATTAAAAGTTTATTAAAAGCTTTAGGAATAAACCACACAGCTTCTATCATCCTCAATCGTCAAATACAGCAGAAAGGATGAATCAAACTATTAAACAAGCTCTACACAAAGTAGTTCAAGAAACTGACAAAGACTGGGACAATAAATTGCCAATGGTGCTGATGGTAATCCAAAGTAGTGACTGATTGGGTATTGGCTACCAGCCTTACCAAATTCTCTTTGGAAGGCCTATGAGATTGTGGAGCCCTTTATTGTACCCAGAAGAAGAAGAAGAGCTATCAGTTACCCAATGGGTAAGGGAGTCCCAAGGGAGTTACCAATAGAACTTAAGAAAATGGAATTTAAACTGACTGACGCCACTGAAAAAGCAAGAGACTTTGGATTCTAGTGTGGTTCAGGACAGTAAATTATGGAAAATCGGAGCAAGAGTAATGTATTTGAAATTAACATTGAAAAATCATGTCCTGGAGTTTAAATGGGTGGGACCATTTTCTATCATGAATAAAATTTCACCTACTGTTGTACAGATTAACAAGGGGAAAAAGGGAAAGTGGGTCCACACATCACAAATAAAGTTATGGCTTAGAGAATAAACAATGTTCCTTTCTTTTATCTTACCGAGGGAAAGGAATGCCCAATTGCACTGGAGATTATCCTGTACAGACCTTAGATTTGGAGTGTGGATACAGTGCCACAATTTTTGTAATTGGTTTATTGCTTATGCTTGCATTGCTTTGCATTTTGTGCTTAGTAGAAGAATTGTGTTGTGCACTATATTTTAAGAAGAAAAAAAATAATACCGGAGCTCAAGCAAAGATAGAAGAGGTTAGTGTAAGTATTTAGAATAATATGGCTGGAAGCATCAGATATTATTCCTATGGAATAATGGCCATGGCTTCAATACTGAGGATCCTCATAATTCAAAAAGGGTAGAAATATGTTTTTGGTTTTGATGTTTTTTGAATATTTGGGGAAATTTAGGGGTACATGGATATACATATGGGAGCACCTCTCGGATGTAGGTATGGATCAAAGGGAATAACAGATTTGACTACTCGTGGGACAGAATGGGAAAAACAGGACCAAAGAAAACCAGCTGTAAAGAAAAACCTTGAGGTAAAATTTGAAATATGGTGGGAAGATGGCAAAAATGTGACATGGGAATATCTAAAGCTAAAAGATTAGCAACAGCAATGGAGATATTTGTACATACTAAGGGAGAAAGCTCACCTAATGTTTAGATTTAGTTATGATGAGAACAATATGAATATGAGTACTCTGAACTGTACCTTTTGGGTTTTGGGATTTGATGTAGTCACCCTAGATGTGTGTCACAAGAATTGGCTAATACTCATATGGGATGGAATGAGTCAATGGCTCTTAAATTATGGGAATATGGTGTAATGCCAAATCCTTTCATAATGATAAGACTGAGTTGCTTTACGAAAATTAATGGGGGAATATATTTTGGGGGCTATGGTCAGGTTTTTTATGCTTATTAATCAGATATCAGTAAACAAGATTGCACCAAGAATCATGGCAGATGAGCACCCATATAGGATGGAAGAAGTAATCGAAGCCCCAACTATTGTGGCTCAAACAATCTGGTTGGAAAGAGCGCAAGCAAATATAACTGCACAACATCTGGAGCGTATGCCATATGCCCTGCCACTGTTACAAGCATGGCAACAACAATGAGGAAAAGAGACTATACGAAATAAGAGAGGTATAGGAGAATATGTCTGAGGTAGTAGTGGTGCTAGAGCTGGAGTTTTAAACTCATTTGATACTGAGACTTACAAGGGAAAATGTCAGCTTTGGGTAAGATTTTGTGGGCTATACAGAAACATGACAAAATTTTGGTGCATTATCAAAATAAGGAATAAGACGTATGGAACTCCAACTGAAACAAGCCCAAGCCTTCAAAACATCTCTAAATGTAAATCTATTTGGTGTGTCTGAGACTGACAATCAAACTGTACTAGCAATACGATGCATACAGGTGCAAACGTATGGGATACAATACACAGAGAGAATGGTTAATCTGTTAAATCATGGGCAACGGTCTTCTGAATGGTTCAAAGATCCTCATATAGGGAATCAACGAATTCGAGGATACAAGAAATATAAGGAGTTTAATTGGGATCAAGCCACTCTGAGGGGAGAGTGGAAAGGCAGAATGTTGTTACACAACAGAGGGAAGTAAAGAAAAACAGCAATGGGCTGGGTGTTGCCAAAAATTATTAATGAAGAGTTATGGCAAATAGAAATAAGTGTGACACACTTGATTCAAGAAGAAGGAGATTATAAATTAGTAGAATTAATGAGAATTCACCCGCTCCAGGCTAATGCGGGCTGTGGGAAGCGGCGCGGGCCAAGGGATGTGCTAGCTGCCACTTCCTGCAGCCCCCATTGGCCTGGAGCGAACCGTGGCCAGTGGGAATCGCGATCGGCCGAACCTGCGGACATGGCAGGTAAACAAAACAGCCCCACCCATCACGGGGCTTACTCTGGTGGGCTGTGTGCCAAAGGTTGCCAATCCCTGATCTAGTGTATGTAAGTCTGCCTGAAAAGACGGTTACTCACCTTTGTAACTGTTGTTCTTCGAGATGTGTTGCTCATATTCATTCCAAGTAGGTGTGCGCGCGCCACGTGCACGTTCGTCGGAAGAATTTTCCTCTAGCAACACCTGGCGGGTCGGCAGGCGCCCCCTGGCGTGGCGCCTTTGTGGCACCGTATATATGCCCCTGCCGACCCGGCCGCTCCTCAGTTCCTTCTTGCCGGCTACTCTTGCCGGCTACTCGACAGTGGGGAGGAGGCGGGTGTGGAATGAATATGAGCAACACATCTCGAAGAACAACAGTTACAAAGGTGAGTAACCGTCTTTTCTTCTTCGAGTGCTTGCTCATATCATTCCAAGTAGGTGAATCCAAGCCTTACCTAGGCGGTGGGGGAGTTGGAGACTGTCGAATGTAACAAGCCAAGCCAAGAGCTGCATCGTCCCTGGACTGCTGCATCAAGGCTAATGGGCAGAGAACGTGCACGGACGACCACATGGCTGCACGACATATGCTTGTATAGGCACACGGCTAGGAAGGCAATCAAGGAAGCTTGTGCTCTCGTGGAATGTGCAGTCACTCGTCCTGGAGAGGGTGTGAGCTAAAGCGTAGCACGTTTTAATGCAGGCCGTCACCCAGGATGAGATAGTTTGAGACGAGACAGGGTGACCTTTTCATCCTGTCCGCAACGGCAATAAAAAGTTGGGAGGTCTTTTGGATAGGTCTGGTGGCGGTTAATGTAGAATGCCAGCGCTCTGCGAACATCAAGTGAATGTAGGCTCTGCTCCCTGCGGGATGCAGGAGGTTTAGGATAAACACTGGGAGGAATATGTCCTGGTAAGGTGGAAGGGGAGACCACTTTGGCAGGAAGGTGATGCGGGCACAGCTGCACCTTGTCCTTGTGGAATATCGTGTAAGGTGGGTCCACGACAAGAGCGCGAAGCCAGAGACTCTCCTGGCCGATGTAATGGCCACCAGGAACGCCACCTTCCACGATAGATACAGGAGAAAGCAGGTCGCCAAGGGTCGAAGGGAGGGGCCATTAGTTTTGAGAGAACCAGATTGAAGTCCCAGGAGGGGTGGGACGGCGGACCTGGGGATACAGGCGTTCCAAGCCCTTGAGGAACTAGAGACCATCGGTAGAGAAGACGGAGAAGGGCCGTCTCCTGGATGGACCGAAGAAATGGCAGCTAGGTGGACTCGCAAGGACGAGAGTGCGAGGCCCTGTGTTTAAGGTGCCATAGATATTCCAATATCACTTGGATGGGAGCACGTGTTGGTGATACGCCTTGCGATTGACACAAGCAAGAGAACTTCTTCCATTTCGCCAGGTAGGTAGCTCTGGTTGCAGGCTTACTGCTTTCCAGGAGCACTGCTGCACTGAGGTAGAACAGTGTAGCTCCACAGAGCTCAGCCAGCCAGGAACCACGCCGTCAGGTGGAGGACTGGAGTCGGAGGAGAAGCCTTGCCATTGGTCTTGAGATATTAAGTCCTGATGTAGCGGCAGGAGAACCAGACTTGCTATGAACAGGTCCAGCAGCGTGGTGTACCAGTGCTGGAGAGGCCACGCTGGGCATGAGAATTACCCGAGCCTGGCCCTGCGCAGCTTTACCAGGACTTTGTGCACCAAGGGGAACGGCAGCGGTAAGAAGGAACTGAGGAGCGGCCGGGTCGGCAGGGGCATATATACGGTGCCGCAAAGGCGCCACGCCAGGGGGCGCCTGCCGACCCGCCGGGTGTTGCTAGGGGAAAATTCTTCCGACGAACGTGCACGCGGCGCGCGCACACCTACTTGGAATGAATATGAGCAAGTACTCGAAGAAGAACTGGGAATTACACCTCTCAGCTGTTGCTCAGATGTACCCTAAGAAAGCTTAGAGGTGTTAGATAGCACAGCAACGAGACATACTGCATAGTCAATGACACTAGAATGCACTAGCTCTGCTACATTACCTAGTGCTGATGTGTAACAAATTCACCGTCTCACAGTTCTGGCATACATAACAACAAATTTACAAAGGAGCTGAAATTGCGATAGTTTTGCTGCACATTTTCTGTATTAGCATTGTTACATTGCACCCCATATTCTTCATAGCTGTATGATTATGACATAATTATGATGCAATAATTATTGTACAAGATGGGTCAAGTAAGGTGTCATTGGAAAAGTTCTGATTTGCTGAATATGATTATCCTATTTGCATTCATGTATCATTTTTGTATCTGAAGTCATAAATATTGACTATGAATATGTATTTCAAATGGGCTTATTCTGGAAAACACCCACAGCCAGCCTTTCAGGTACAACAATAACAGAGCTAATGGTTGATCAACAAGGACAATGGGCTGTGGAATAATTTAGCCTTCCTGAGAGCCAGACAGCCTGTAAGTAATGGTTGCTTTGAGTCTGCAAGGGATGACAACCAGACCACATGATTCTGGACTCCTGTATTTTTCCACAAACTGGTCTGGGAACCAAGTTTGAAACAAAAGGTTCCCGCCATTTGAAAAATCTATATAAGGCAGGGAGTGAAATCATTGGTTATTCTTCACTCCCCTACAACCGAACACCTAAGCGAAGCTCCAAAACAAAAGGATTTGGAACGGGGGTGGGAATCCCAAGCTTCAAAGCAAATGCAGCTTGTGCCTTGAGAATCTGCGAGTCTGCTTGTGTCATCAGTCAGGGTGAGAGATTGTTAATTCAAATCCTATCCTTCCAGTATATTAAGCTTAGTAAGCATTTTTGTTTATTTACTAGGTAATCTGCTTTGATCTTTTTGCTATCACTCAATCACTTAAAATCGACCTTTTGTAGTTAATAAACTTGTTTTATGCGTTATCTAAACCAGTAAGATTGGAGTGAAGTGCTTGGAAATCTTAGCTCAAGGGGCAAGGGCTTTTGTGTTTCCTCTTCACATTGAGGGAGAGGCGAACTTTATGAGCTTACTTTGTACAAATCTCTGTGTAGCGTAAGACGGTACAATGTTGGATTTATACTCCGGGGCGGAGAGTGGGGAGCTGGAGGGTGTGTGCCTGGGGAGCTGGGAAATTGGCTGGTGTCTGCTGGTTGCACTCAGGTTTGTGTGAGTGGCGCCACCTGCTGTCGTGTTGGGTGATAACAGGGCCTTGGTGAGGCTGGCTGTGTCCCCAAAGCATTGTGAGCAGGACCAGTCCAGCTGTGTGTCTAACAGAGTCACAGTGCGCTCTCACAGCTCCCAGACTGCACCCCATCACAAGCATCTCAAGCCTACTGACACAGTGATGTGAAGTACATATTTATTTTCTATCTCCAAATTTTAAAAAGTTGCAAATATTTCATGTCAGAACATGACTCCTAAACAGCATCTTCTACTGGTTATGTGTTGAAGTCCCGTGTACTGAGTATTAATCAAATTCAAAAGAATATTTGGGAGAAATCCTGGGTCAATGGAAGCTCCATAATACAGCAGCATCAGTATGGTACTATTGTGTGCAGTGCTGGGATAAAGAACTTTAATGTAGTAGTAGTTCCACAGACCATTTCGTATTGCAGAATTCAGCTCTGCAGTCATCTACTCTGGTAAGTGTCCAACTTTTTACAGCGCCTGCCGTGTGAAGTTCATGTAGCACAGGTTCAGCGTGGTCTAAACTTAGACATGTCTGGTTCCCCCAGTGTGGCTGATCCCAGGGCCAGCTGCTCAGGTGGCCCCAGGGACAGAAACACCAGCCACTGCTGAAGTGACCCTGCAGTCAGCCGTTGCTGGAGCAGCCCCCAGACCAGCCGCACTGGCCACTGCTTGGGTGGCCCCTGGGACCACCCAACCAGTGGCCAATGCGGCTGGTCCAGGGTGCAGTTGGCCCCAGGGACTACCTGAGCAACAGTCCTGGAGGCAGATGGAGCAGCTGCTGCTCGGCGGCCCCCAGCAGCAGTCCTAGGGCTGCCCTCCGCAGCCGGTGCCACTACCCTCCACCAGGCAGCAGCCCCCCACCCCCACCCCAGCAGTGGTCCCAGAGGCAGCCAGAGCAGCCGCAGCTCAGCTGCCCCCAGCATCTGGTGCCACTGGCCCCGTCTCCCGGAGTGACTCCTCAGCCCCTCCAGCAGCGTGCCCCTCCCTCCCCTCAAAATTTAGTCAGGGGTATTTATAGTATAAGTCATGGGCAAGTCACGGCTGTGAATTTTTGTTTATTGCCTGTGACCTGTCCATGACTTTTACTAAAAACACCCATGACTAAACGGTAGCCTTAGTAATGGCTACTGGCTACTATTCCTGCTAATATCCTGCAGCAGCAGTCCTGGTGCACTTCCACACTGGCTACTGCAAGATGGGGCTGATGATTCTCAGCCCTTCCCCTCTGTGTTGGAGAAAACCGCTTATTAGGTCTGGATGTGTTTCCTTTTCCTGAATTTACTCACAATATACAAAAAGTCACATTGCTTCAGAACTGATAGCTGAAACGGGATTAATTTCTGAGCTTCATGGTTCCTACTGGTTTCCATTATAGGCAAATACAAGGGCAAAACATGGCCAAATATATCTAAATATGAGCTTTTAAGGGGAAAACACTGATACTATTCAGACATGTGAGAATGCTTTCCTTTAAGAAGCTGTCAAATCAATGCACAGAGATCTATTCTTCTTTCAGTATGCCACATAACCCCAAAACTGTGTGCAGTAGTTATATGTATAACTGGGAGAGAGAAAGCATATGTTTTATCTCCAGTTTTGTTGTCAGTTTATAGAATATGTTTCATACAAAACCAGTTCATTTCTTATCATACGTGTATGTACTAGGCACGCTGTGAATTCTGTTAAACGTTCTCCATCCCTCTCACTTATAAAGATGTTCCTTCACAAGAGGCTTTTTATATTACTGAAATGAAAATGCTTATTCACACGCTTCTGTTATACCCCCATCAGATATTTGTATTTTCCATGAGCTGTGCTCACAGCATTGCCTACTTGTGGCAGTTAGGAGCACTGCAGGCTTTTATATATTAGAGAGAGAGAGATTATCTATCCGTATATCTCAAAGCTTGATTAAATCTAACTATTCAACAGTGATTCCGGAAAGCTCCTTCACAGTTCTGAGTTCCCCCAGAGGGCAAATTTGTGGCAGCTGCAATCTTTGAGAAAATACCAAGAATAAATCTGTGGTTTCTCACAAATAGGAACACTTTCTACATAGCAGCCCAAGTCAATCCTCTGCAGGGAAACTGTAAAATTATTTTTTAACCATTTAACAAGTGCTGATTTCATTTATTTTCATCCTAATGTCTGTAAAGCCAACTTTCCATATAATGACTTAAATAATCAACTCAGTGACACAGTTTTTAGGAACCATAATGATACTTACTGCATCTACAAGGTTTACCACAGATTTTGCAAAGTTGTTTGTGTGCAGATGGGAAGAACGATGTTTTTTGAACTAAAAGAAAAAAATTAAAAAGAAATTAGAACTTGAATAATTACTGGAGTTAGATTTGTTTCAGCGAATGTGGAAAATGAATAATCTTAACACATGCTAAGG
Organism: Chelonoidis abingdonii; assembly: GCF_003597395.2. NCBI lineage: Eukaryota > Metazoa > Chordata > Testudines > Testudinidae > Chelonoidis > Chelonoidis abingdonii. The sequence goes on from NC_133778.1 coordinate 17,120,676, forward strand.
GAGAAATCACAAAAAATGGTCTTTCTAGATCACAGCATGCCTCCTAAAATCTATGCTTCTGTGGAATTAAATGAAAGCCTGTGTGCCAGGCTCAATAACATTTAACATGTACACATACAAAATATTTTAGTAAAAACTGTTCAGCCAAGAAGTTTTAAAACAGCCTCTTAAAACTTCTTAAGAGTTTAAATAGTCAAATTTTTAAAAAGACATAATTGGGGCTAATGTGAGTTTTTCTAGAGCTCAAATTTATAAACAAGAGCTCAGAATTGGACCCTAATTGTCATGTTTAAACCTGACCATTTAAATACCATTCACCACTGACAGTGCACCACAACCTGAACTCTGACACCAAGAAGATGCCACTTTCTAATTGTCATTCTACAGACAACTCTTTACCAACCTATCCTTTCACAATATAACCTACTACAGCACCAAACATCCACAACTACTAGGGTCGGGTATGCGTAGAAGGGTAAAAGGGGGGCAGAGTTAAGTTTGCAGTGCTTTATCTGTGTTAAGATAATGGTGAGTGTGTGTTTGAGGGTAGAGAAATAGAGACTATGTATTGTTAGACGGCTTAACTTTTCATTTTCTTTCTTTTTGTGGATATATGTTGCATGTGTAGCAGACTTAACTGTTTCTGAAGTTTTTTGTGTATTATAATAAATGTGCATGTGACTTTCTGCATATAGTCTATCAATCCCCTTGCCAACAAGTCAAACTTGCCAAAGATGATTGAGACTCAACAAAATTGTAAAGTTACAATTGTATTTCACCATATGATCTGCAAAAATGGAAAATTTGTGTCTTCAAAATGTCATGGACAATGAACTCAAAATCTGCACAAAACAAACTAGCTAAAACTTTTCCATGAAAAACTTCTCACCGATTTCATCTAATCCTGCTTACTAGCAACAGGTCTTGCTACTAAAGAATCGTATTATGAGGTTCCCCAAAAGGTCTTATCTACCCTCATTCTAAAGCATAGTAGACTTGATGTGAGACTTTGAGACAAGAGTTAGTCTCAAAGAGTTAGTACTCACATGCTTAAAGCCAGGCTCACGCTTAAATACCATCCCGAATCAGTGCGAGTAAAACAGTCTCCCTGGACGCTAATAGATATGCCTGAAGCCCTTTACAGAAGGAAATTTAAAAATTACAACTATTTAATAGTTTTATCTAAACAGCCAGTTACTTTATCTGTCAAACTAAACATTATAGAAATAATCTCTCAAGGCTGCTACACCACATTATATTGGTAAACTGTATACCATTTTTTTTTTCATTCAGACTGATGCTATTTTTGTCTCACACAAGTCAGTTAAATACAGCTGAAATGTATAGAGATGGTGGATTTCACCCTATCAGTCTTGATTCAAACAGCAGCTACAGCCCATCCAGTCCACTTGCACAAGGTGATAAGCCATTTGATTTGTGTATTCACCGATCCCATGGCCCCTTCCTGTGGCCTACATGAACACCACCTTCCTCAGTGGCCTACGCACAGCCAGTGCTGGGATCCCCACTTCCCACACCACAAAGGGTTGGCAGGGGACCCTGCTTGTTCAATTGCTCTTTTAGCAAATCACCTCATGCAACACCAACATGGAGCTTAAATGGTATACACTAACACTATTAAAGTAGATTTTGAGGTTTTTCCTTACGGAACCCTTTGATATTAGTATATATTTTATCCTTAACAAGTTGAAATAATTTTCTGGAAGTGGAAAGTGAAAACAGTATCTTTGTGTTTCACTCTTCATTAAAATATTTGAATACAGAGAGCTATACTGACAGTATAAAATCCCAGAGAAGTTCCAGAAATAGAATTTAAGATGAATATAACTTGTCTAAAAGTAAGGAATGGAAATAATGCATTTACTTGGGTCTTCATTGTTATAATGAGTGAACATTTTAAGAAAATATGAAAAGCAAGTTAAAACATTAAACAATTATCAATACTTGATACATTTCAGTGTCAGAAACACTGTGTAAGAAGAGGATTTTTTCAAAGTAAAATCTTACTGCAGGAAAAATCTGCCCTCTACTGGTAAGCAAAGCTCATAAGCATATGCTTATAAATTCTGGGTAGTACAATCCTTACTTGCATTGGTGAACACTTACAGGTAGCCTAATTTGACATTTTAATGTCAAAAACAGCATTACCCATTCCTGAGTCACCAATGACTCAGAAGCAAATGATTTTGAATGCTTATGAATCAATGTTCTAACATATAAAGCACAACATGGGGTACTAGCTGGTGTCTGCTACAGTTCACCAAATCACACTAGAGAACTGTATGACTAGCTCCCTTAAGAATCTATCTTATAATGTGTAAGGAATAAAATGTGTTAATATGGGGGATTCAATCTGAGTGACATGTTCTGGACTTCTCATGTTGCCAGTAGTAAAACATCTTTGGAATTTTTAAATATTATAGATGACAATTTCCTAATTCAAAAAGTGTCACTTCTAACAAAAAGAAATTATATATTAGAACCTATCTTGACAGATAAAGAGGAATTAATCACAGATCTAAAAAATTAGTAGCTGCGTAGGTCCAAGTGCTCAAGGCTTAATTACATCTGTTATGTGCAAACAGAATATACTCCAAACCAGTCATATGGATACTTGGTGCTTTTAAAATGCCAATTTCTCTAAATTGAAAACAATTATAAGCTGAATCAGCCAGAAGAAATAATTTAAAAAGAAAAATCTGAACAATAATTAAGAAATGTTTAAGAATATTTTACTAGATGCTCAAAAAACCCAGAAATTCCACAATTGAGAAAGAGGGCTACACTGGTATTTAAAACAAAGAAACAAACCTCTTGTTTAGCAATGAAGAGAAAGCAGCAGTCAAAAATAAAAAAAAACCACAGAAATGGAAAAAATAATTAATATAAATTAGAAGCTAGAGCTGTAGAAAATTGGAAAGAGAAGCAAAAGGACACAAGGAGAAATCTCTGGCCAGCAGAGTTAAGGACAATAAGCTGTCATTTTTTAATGTATTTCTAGAACAAAAGGAACCCTAGCAATGGTACCCTAACAATGGGTCAACTAATAGCTAGACATGGCAGAATTGTTAATAATAATGCAGAAAAGGCAGAAGTGTTTGATACATACTTCTGTTCATTTGGCTTTTTTCAAAATACAGATAATTTATTTTTATCCTATGATGATGAATACCTTCCATTTCAAGAGTGATTCAGGAGGTTGCTAAAAAGCAGCTACTAACCTTAAACATTCTTAAAATTAGCAAGTCCAGATAACATGCATCCAAGAGTTTTAAAAGAACTTACAGTGGAGCTCTCTGGACCATTATGGTTGATTTTTAATAAGTCTTGGAACACTGTGGAAGTTCCATCGGACTGGAAGAAAGCTAATGTCGTGCCAATATTTTAAAAGGGTAAATGACACAACCTAGGTCATTACAAGCCTGTCAGACTGACTATGATCCTGGACAAAATAATGGAATAGCTAATATGGAGCTCGATAAATAAAGACTTAAAAGAGGATAATATAAATAATGCCAATCAAAATGGATTTAAGGAAAACAAATCTTATCAAAACTAACTTCATTTTTTTTAAGTGAGATTTCAGCTTTGACTAATAAAGGTAATAGTGTTGATGAAATATACAGTAACTCCTCATCTAAAAGTTGTCCCGGGTAATGTTGTTTCGTTGCTAATCAATTAGAGAACATGCTCGGTTAAAGTTGTGTAATGCTCCCTTATAATGTCATTTGGCAGCTGCCTGCTTTGTCCACTGCTTGCAGGAAGAGCAGCCTGTTGCAGCTAGCTGGTGGGGGCTTGGAACCAGGGTGGATCGGCAGCCCCCCTATGAGCTCCCCGCACCCCTAAATTCCCTGTGCAGCAGCCGCCGCCCAGCAGGCTACCAATTGCCAGCAGGTCAGCTGTCCCTCCCCCCCACTGCTATGTGCTGCTCCTGCCCTCTGCCTTGTAGCTGCTCTCAGGAGCCTTCTGCTTGCTGTGCAGGGGAGGGAGGAGAGATGGAGGCTAATGTCAGGGTGCCTCCCTCCCCCCTACTCCTGCCCCCTGCTTACTCCTTCTCCATATACAGCAGGGTGGGGACAGGAAAGGGCTCAGGATGGAGAAAGCTTGCTGGCCCAGCTGCTGTCTCAACTTCCTGATCTTTTTAAAGGCAACGTACTTAGAGTGGTGTCAGCATACTCAAAGGGGCAATGTGCTTCTCTCTCTCTCCCCCACACCCTCAGAGTGTGTGTCTCTGTCTGCCATGCTGTCTCCCCTCCCTCCATTCATGCTGCCTTGGTAGAGTGTGAGGCTACATTAACAACGTGTTAACCCTTTCAGGGCTCAGCCAACTGCTAGTTCGTCATTTAGCAGTAAGGCATTCCCTGGGAAATATCCCACCCTCTGACTTCACCACCTCAACCAAGCTTCGCAATCATCATTGCTGTGTACAGTATTAAATTGTTTGTTTAGAATTTATAGTGTGCGTGCGTGTGTGTGTGCGTACAGTTTTTTGTCTGGTGAAAACAGATTTCCCTGGAACCTAGCCCCCCCCATTTACATTAATTCTTATGGGGAAATTGGATTAGCTTAATATCGTTTCGCTTAAAGTCGCATTTTTCAGGAACATAACTACAACGTTAAGTGAGGAGTTACTGTATTTACACTTCTGCAAGACATCTGACTTGGTACTACAAGACATTTGGATTAAGAAACTAAAAAGATACTAAATTAACACGGCACACGTTAAATATATTAAAAACTGGCTGATAGGTTTCAAAACATAATTGTAAACAGGGAATCATCATCAAGCGCATATGTTTCTAATGGGATAAATTCTCGGTCCTCTGCTATTTAAATTTTTTATCAGAGACCTGGAAGAAAACAAAGAACTCCTGGTAAAGTTTGCAAATGACACAAAGGAGCCAATAGCTGCTGCTGCTCCTCCGGCCACCAGTGAGGGACAGTCCGCCACTCCAGGCTTCCTCAAGGAGACCAAAGCGGCGGACCATCACCGGTGGCCTGTACTGCAGGCAGATTTGCTGCAGCCGGGGGAGAGGCACCCCTCCCACAACCCCAGTCCAGCACCCTCAGACCTGCCATGGACGAGAGAGAGGTGACTTTCCCCTGGCCCCAATCCACCCCAGGCTCCCGCCGGACCTGCTGCAGACAGGGGGAGAGGGTCCACAATCCAACCCAGCCCAGCCCAGCCCCAGACCTGCCATGGATGGGGAAGAGGCGCCTATTCTGTGGCCCCAGCCCAGGAGCTGCCACGGTGGGGAGAGCCACCTCTCTCCCCACCCCTCAGACCAGGTGCTGCTGCTGCTGCTTGGAGAGAAAGCTGCAGGGAGAGAAAGCTGTGGGGAGTCCTCTCTCCCCGCCATAGACCCAGGGCAGCCTGCACCCAAAACCCCTCATCTCCAGCCTGAGCCCTCACTCCCCCCACACTTCAACCCACTGCTCCAGCCCCCTCCTGCATCCCAAACCCCTAATCCCCAGCCCCATCTCAGAGCCCGCACCCCCAGCCAGAGCCCTCACCCCCTCCTGAACCTCAGCCCTCTGCTCCAGCCCTGAGCCCCTCCCCACATGCCAAACCCCTCAACCCCTCCTGCCGCATTAATTTTATTATGTACACCAATATGGAGGTGATGTGTCGCACCTCACCTCCATATTGGTGCAAATAACAAAATTCATTCCGCACATTAGAGTGAACACTGGTTCTGAGATGAAGGCACAAATCTCAGATACCCAGCAGGCCAATGTCACCACTACCAGGAACAAAATCTTCCAGGAAAGGAAAAGGAGGGAGCAAGAAACCAGAGGCTCAAAGGGGGACCCATGAGCCACGACAGCACCAGATTCAAATCCCATGGAGGCAAAGGATCCCTGACATGTGAGTAGATGCTCTTCAGGCCCTTAAAGAATCTGGCTGTGGCATCCTAAGCGAAAACTGACCTGCCCTCAAATGGTAGGTGGAAGGCTGAGATGGCAGCAAAATGGACCTTGATTAATGAGAGGGACATGCCCTGGAGCTCGAGATGCAGACAGTAGTCTAGAATGAGCCGCAACGAAGTTCGCTTGGGGTTGACACCTTTATCCACAATCCAGCAGATGAACTGCTTCCACTTGATCATGTAGGTCACTCTAATGGAGGGCTTTCTACTTCCCAACAAGACTTGCTGAACCTCGGCTGAACACTGTGTACCTGCACATTTAGCCACGCAGCAGCCAAGCCATCAGATGCAGCACCACCAGGTTCGAGTGCAGAAGAATGCCATGGTTTTGGGACAAGTCCACCCTGAGCAGCAGCTGGAATGGGGTCGCCACTGAGAGGCGACACTGCTGAACCGCTGTTGGCACAACCGTGCCAGCACTATGAGGATGACCTTTGCCCTGTCTTCATGAGGATCTTGGGACGCAATGGCACCCAAAGGAAGGCATACATCAGAGCCCTCGACCACTGGAGCAGGAAGGCCTCTGACAGGGATCCTTTGTCCATGCCCTGAAATGAGCAGAAAACTTGGCAATTTCTGTTCTGCCTGGACATGAATAGGTGAATGCAGGGAGTTGGCCCCTTGTGGAAGACAGAAGTGACCACCTCCAGATGAAGGGACCACTCGTGGCAAGACAAAATGTCCTTCTGAGGCGGTCTGCCCAAGCATTCTTGGCCCCGGCAGGTGAGCAGCTAGGAGATGGACCTTGTGCTGCAGACAGAAGTCCCAGAGTCGGAGGGCTTCTTGGCAGAGGGCAGATGACCTGCCCCTATGATGTCTATTGATATAGAAGACCGTGGCCGTGCTGTCCATCAGGATCTGAACCACCGTGCCTTGTATGTAAGCCAGAAAGGCCTGGCAGGCTAGGTGAACTTCCCTGAGTTCCCTGACGTTGATGTGCAGGGATCGATCATGACTGGATCAACAACCATGCGTACTGAGATTGCCCAGGTAGGCTCCCCATCCCAGGTCTGAAGCATCGGATACAAGAGTCACCGATGAGACTGGGACTGTGAAGGGGACTCCTTCCAACATCAATGTGGGATCTTACCCCCAGGCGAGAGACGACAGTACTCTGTCTGGAATCCTGAGCACCTGGTCCATGCTGTGCTAGTTGGGGACATAGACTGACACCAGCCACACCTGTAGGGGTCTGAGGCAGAGTCACACATGCCAGACCACATAAGTGCATGCCGCCATGTGACCTAACAGTCTCAGGCACGAGTGGGCGGTGGTGAGCATTCGGGCATGCAAAGACGAGATGAGGTCCGCCATGGCTTAGAATCAAGTCTCAGGAAGGAAGGTTCTGGCCCAAGGGAAGTCAAGTAGCACCCCATAAATTCTATGCACTGCACTGGAGTCAAGGTTAACATTTTCTCACTTATTATTAGTCCCAGGTCTCAACAGGTGCAACAGACCAGATCGAGATGCCTCCGCATCTGATCTGAGGACCAGCCCCTTATCAACCAATCATCGAGATACAGGTAGATTTGGACTCCCTGACTTTGCAGGTAAGCAGCCACTGGTGCTATCCACTTTGTGAACACACTCAGAGAGACCAAAGGGCTTTGCCATGAACTGGAAATGGCGCTGGCTGAACATGAAGCGGCGGAAGTCCCGGTGCCCCAGGAAAATGGAAATATGGAAGTATGCATCTTTTAAACCGAGGGAGGCATACCAGTCTCCCAGATCCAGGAAGGGAATGATGGAGGCCAGGGGGACCATGAGAAAGAGAAGGTTACTGCCTTTGTGCAGTAACTGAGGTTCTTTGAGATGGTTGTCCCTGTGGGTGCTCCACTTTAGGTGTCCTGGTGCCCTGCACTTGTAATCAGAGATTTGCAGTAGCAGTGCCCTGGTTGGCCGCGGCAGGCAGCTACTTAGTGTGTGCAGCCAACCGTCCCTCAGTTCCTTCTCTATCCGAGAGAGTCAGTGTGAAACTTCGAAGTAGAAGGGAGGAGGAAGGTAGTGGAGCACCCATAGGGACAACCATCTCGAAGAACCTCAGTTACTGCACAAGGTGAGTAACCTTCTCTTCTTCTTCAAGGACTGTCCCTGTGGGTGCTCCACTTTAAGTGACTATAGAGTAGTACCCCTCAATGGAAGACAGGGCTTCAGAGTATCATTGTTAATGGTAGATAGCATCAAGAGTCCAAACTGAGTATTGGCAGAGGAATGTTGTTCCAAGGTACAGTGTTTGATAAACGTGTGGGCCAAGGCCCAGGTAGCTGCCTTGCAAATGTCTATGATGGGTACATTATTGAGAAACACTACTGACATGGATAGCGCTCTGGTGGAGTGCATATGAACCCCAACTGGAGCTGGGATGTTGCTCTGATGATAGCATAGGTAGATTTAGCCAGAAATCCACTTAGATAGTCTTTATTTAGAGATGGCCTCGCCCTTTGATCGCTCTATGACTGATAGAAAGAGATGTGATGATTTTCTAGATGTCTTTGTTCTTTCTAGGTAGAAGACCAGAGCTATACGGATGTCGAGAGTGTGAAGGGATGCCTCCCTGGCATCAGCATGCAGTTTTGGAAAAAACACGGGTAAGTAAATGGGTTGCTTTAAATGAAATGCTTTAGGTATAAATTTAGGATGGGCTCTTAGGATCTCTTTGTCTTTATGGAATGTGGTATGCAGTGGGTGTGCCATTAGGGCTCCTAGCTCCCTTACTCTTCTTGCCGAAGTGATCGCAATGAGGAAGGAGATCTTCATTGACTGATGTAGCAATGAGGAAGTCGCAAGGGGTTTGAATGGTTTCTCCATGCAGGTGCGTAGCATGAGGTTAACGTCCCATATCAGAGTAGGGTGTTTTAGGAGAGGGTAGATGTTGGTCAAGCCTTTTAAAAATTGTTTAGTTGTTGGATGAGCGAAGATCATGGTTCCATCTACCTTATCATGTAGTGAGGTGATCGCTGCTAAGTGTACCTTTGTGGAGGCTTGGCTTTTTAAGACCTAGTATGTAGTCCAGGACTCTGGATAGAGGGGCAAAATGAGGAGACATATGGTGAGCCTCACAACAGGAGCAGAAATATACCCACTTATGAGCATGTTTTGCATGTGCTCAGTTTGCGACTACTCAAGAGAATGTCTTTAACCTCCTCAGTAATCCTAATCCAGGCCAATTAGCCATTGAGTAACCAGCCTTGAGGCAGAGAACCGCTAGGTTGGGGTGACTGACATGGCCACCATCCTGCGTCAGGAAGTGAGGAAGTAGCAGAAGGGTTCGAGGGTGTTTCACTGCCATCTGTTTCAGGTATGGGAACCACGTGTGCCTGGGCCATGTGAGTGCAATAAGCATGACCCGGGCCTTGTCCTGTCTGATTTCATGTAGCGCCCGGCTCAATAGAGGAATTGGGGGAAACATGTACATTAATGGTGTTTCCTATTTTGTAAGTAGGGCATCAGTCAGGGAATGGTGACCAAGCCCTGCTCGGGAACAATACTGAAGGCATTTTGTATTGTGAGCCATTGCAAATAAATCTATAGTAGGGAACCCCCACCGGTTGAATATGGTCATGAGGGTCAGGTAGTCCATCCCCCACTCATGGGTTTGTGAGAAGTGTCTCTCAGCTGGTCTGCCATGGTATTCTGAAGTCCTGGCAGGAAAGCTGCAGAAATGTCTATCTTGTTGGATATGCACAATTGCCATAGGTGTAATGCCTTGATGCAGACAGGGTATGATTGAGCTCCACCTTGTGGTTTATATAAAACATACAGGCTGTGTTGTCCATGAGGACATTGATGGTATTGTTGAGAATAAGCAGAAGGAAGTGTTTGCATGCTTTTCTGACTGCTCAGAGCTCTAGAATGTTTATATGTAGGTTGGTTTCCACTGGGGACCAGCGTCCCTGGATGGTGTTGTCCAGGTGGGCTCCCCATCCCCAGTCGCTCTGACTCAAGCCAAAGGCAGTAGAAAAGAAACTGAGGGACTGTTGGCTGCGCACTCTAAGTAGCTTCCCAGAGTGGTGTGAGACGGCTACCGCACGTGCACAGCCAACCAGGGCACTGCTACTACAAATCTCTGATTACAAGCGGAGGGCCCCAAAACACCTAAAGTGGAACACCCACAGGGACACTCCTCAAAGAAGAACTTAAACTTCTTGAGGACTGAGTTGCGCAATGCAGGTCCAGGATAGGTCTGAGGCCCCTTTTTGCCTTCAGAATTAGGAAGTAGCGGGAGTAGAATTCTCTGCCTTCCATGTTCCGAGGAACCTCTTCCACTGCCCCCAGACGCAGGAGGTTTTCAACCTCTGACTGGAGAGTTGCTAATGAGAAAGATCCCTGAAGAGGGACGGGGAAGGGAGGTGGGAGGGATAGTCGGCTATAAACTGCAGGGTGTAACCCGAAGAAATGGTATTGAGCACTTAGTGGTCCGATGTTATTTGGGACCAGGCCAACTGGAAAGGGTGGAGGTGTTTGAAGAAGGAGGGGGATGGATCCAGTACATTGGCTGGGCCACCGTCCTTGGGCATACCCTCAAAACGACTGCTTCTGGCCTCCCTGATTTTTGGGAGGGTCAGGCTATGCCACCAGACGGGAAGATAATGGATACTGTCTCTTAGGCCCCCTGTCCTTCTCCTTCCTCCGGTAAGAGCCTGATCTGGTGATTAGACACTCAGATCTGCAAGCTGGCCATTGAATAAGACTTTTGGCTAAGCAAGTCCAGCCTCTTACTGTCTTTATTTTTCGGTGTCCTGCTAACCTGTCCCTGCTTGTCCCTCTCATTCACTGTGGACACGACCAGTGATGCCGCCGGGGGATGAGTGTACACATACTAAAAGCCCTCTTCAGGGACATAATATTTCTTTTCCACCTTCTAGGAAGTCAGCAGAATAGAGAAGGGAGATTGGCACAACGATTTGGCTATCTTGAAGACCCTCGGGTGCACAGGCAATGCAATCTGTGCTGGGGTGGTGACCGAGATGACATTGAAGAAGTTATCAGCCTCCTCTGTGATATCCTCAATTTGCAGACCAAAGTTCTCCCCCACCCATTTAAGGAGGGCATGGTGCACCTTAGAATTGTCCGGGGGACTGCTAGGGTGGGGTGGCCTGGTGACTGCCTTGTCCAGAGATGATGACAAAGATTCTACCACCTGTAGGAGGGTGTCATCCTCTTCTTTCACAGAGGAGGGTTTCCTCGATGCCAGAGTGCGGTACAGTGCGCTGCCTTGACCTCTGCCTTCTGACTGTGGTGCTGGTAGTGCCAGCTTGCCCGATGCAGCCAGGGAGGACTGGGAGTATTGGACCGGCATCACCGGCACCTCGCCTCATGGGATCCAGTACCACCACTGGGGGTGGGGAGGCACTGTCCCTGCTGCACCAGTATTGCGACTGGTGCTGCCTCGGTCTCCCTCATTGGTGGGAGTTGTCCCATCTTGGCGACAGGCTGAAGTCACAGTCTGACTCTGATCATTGTCCCTCTGACGACCATGGCGGGGCTGTTGAGGCCTGGGTCTGTTTGCTGACCCTGGCAGGCGAGCGGTGGGATAACAGTGAGTAGCACTGCCTGCCCGAGGAACAGTACTGGACTGAACAAGACCAGTGCCGAGATCCTGAAGGACCCCTCCAGGACAGCTACTGATGCCTGGGAAACTGCCTGGGAGAGGGTGACTGACACCTCGGCGACCTGTAGCCAGAGCATTGCCGGTACCATTGGTATAGGGAACGGTGCCTCAAATCCGGAGTCCCCTGCCTACTAGATGGAGATCTTGTTGGAGAGCTGACCTGGCAATGGCTAGAAGGGGTCCAAGGTTGTGGTGACAGGGGCCTGCATCTGCGGTCTGGCGACCGGGGGAGTTCTGCCAGGCTATGTTGCACCCTGGTGGGCTTGCGCTTTGGTGCTGGGGGCGGAGCTGCTTTGGTCACCTGGCATGGCACATGCAGAGCCGGTCGACTTTGCTGTCTAGCCACTGGGACCGGTTCAGGCACTGAAGGCCCCACGATAGGCTGGGAGCCCGTCGCTGCCTGGAGTGGGGGGCAGGTCCCAAGCCGGGCTGGGAGGTCCGACCTCAGCGGCACCCCAGGAAGTCCCAAAGTGGGCGCATGGCCTTATATAGGTCCTTCGTCCGTCCTTCGGTGCCGAGGGACTCTGCATCTTCTGCTGCTTCCTTGGCACCAGCGAAAGGGAGCAGTGCTGGGTTGAGGCCGTGGCTGATGTACTCTGTGTGGATTCTGTGGTGGAGGGCTCAGACACGGGGAAAGGGGCAGCCTCCATCTGGAGGACCCTCAAGCGAATATCTCGCTCCTTCTGGGTGTTGGGGCTGACCACAAGTTACTTTGAGCTGTTGTTACAGCATGGTTCGGGGAGAGCTAGTAGTGAACAGGCTTTGACTGGCCGGGCTGGCTTGCACCCACTTGGCTGGATAAACAAGTGAAGAGATAAGCAAGGTCGAAGACTGTGAAGTGTGGGAATAGAAAACAGCAGAGTTTCCTGCCAGAGCCTGCTTGTGGGTTAATATGCCACCCCCCCCACCCCCCGCTTAGAAGGAGGTAATAATTAAAAACGGCTATGCAAATTGCTTTAGATGAACGGTCTTACCTGTGGGCCCTAGCCTTATGGGTGCCCAAGAATTCCCCAAGCTGGAGCAGCGCTTGCTACGAGCCCTCAAGAACAAGGCTGAAGGGTCCGGGACTGTCCGTAGCAGAATGGGCATAAGCATTGATTCTTGCTTGCTTGCTTGCTGGAAAGCATATATTTAGTAATGCGTTAAGGCTGGGAAGCTTATTATACTTTGGTAATAAAACTAGTTATACTTATGCACCTGGTGTGGCTTCAATGAGTGTATCTAAGCTCCCTCCTTTGGATCGACACCAGGTCTGAAGGCAAAGGTTTTTGCAGATGTGACACGTGTCTTTCCTGTGGCTTGAGACAACTTGAGACAACTGTCATGTGGCTCACTGATTAGCATCAGCCTGCTGCATGCCAAACACAACTTTAAGCCGCTCAGGGCAAAGTCCCAAAAGGGACTAACTAACTTAACGCTATCAACTAACTACTATGAACTACATGCAACAATCAGTAGAACAAAGTCTATGCAAAAGGCTATGAAGAAACCGCTAGTGCTCTTGCGAAGCAAGGCAAGGTACTCCAACCAACCATTACGGCCGGTAAGAAGAAACTGAGAGGGCATAGGGCTGGCAGGGGCCTGATATACTGCCACATACGTGCGGCACTCCACAGGGCGCCACAACCGGCCCCACAGATACCGCTAAGGCATAAATCTCCAACAACTGTGCATGTGAGCATGCACACACCTAAAATGGAATTGACATGAGCACGCACTCAAAGAAGAATAGTGAATTCTATCCTGGGAAGCAGCAACTCTGGAAAAAAAAGACTTAGGGGTCAAGATGGATAATTATCTAAACATGAACTCCTAGTACAAAGCAATGGCTAAAAGGGCTAATGAGATCCTGGGATGAATAAACGGGAATATCAGTTAAGAGTAGAGAAGTTATATTACTTCTGTATCTAGCACTGCAACCAATCCTGAAATTCTGCGTCCAGTTCCGGTGTCCACACTTAATGAAGGATGTTGGAAAATAGGAGAAGGTTCAGAGAAGAGCAACAAGAATGATATAAAGGATTGGAAAACATTCCTTAGAATGAGAGATTCAAAGAACTCATTCTATTTAGCTTATCAAAGGGGATAAAGGGTTGACTTGATCACAGTCCATAAGTACCTTCGCGAGGAGCAGAAATTTGATAAGGGAGAGCAAAGGTATAACAAGATCTAATGGCCAGAAACTGAAGGTAGACAAATTCAGATGAGAAATGAGGCATGAACTTAACAAGGATTGTGGAGGATGCTCCTTTATTGGCACTTTTTAAATCAGGATTGGATTCTAAGAGATATGCTCTAGTTCAAGCACAGCTATTAGACTTAAGGAATTAATTCAGGGAAGTCCTATGGCCCGCATTATTAAAAAACACCATTATTAAAATAATAGCAAGAGGACTAAAAAAGTGCCACCATGGCTAAGCAACAGAGGAAAAGAAGTGGTTAGGGGCAAAAAAGAATCCTCTAAAAACAGGAAGCCATATCATATTGAGGAAAATAGAAAGGAGAATAAACTCTGGCAAGTGAAGTGTAAACATATAATTAGGCAGGCCAAAAAAGAATTTGAAGAGCTATTAGTAAAAGACACAAAAACCAATAGCAACAATTTTTTTAAGACCATCAGATGCAGGAAAATTGCCAAACAATCTGTGGGGCTACTAGATGATCAAGGGGCTGAAGGAGCATTCAAGGAAGACAAGGCCATTGAGGAGAAGCTAAATCAATTCTTTGCATCAGTCTTCACTCTATAGGATGTGATGGAGATCCCCATATCTGCGCCATTCTTTTTAGGTGACAAATATGAGGAACTGTCCCAGACTGAGATATTAAAACACGGTTACTCACCTTTGTAACTGTTGTTCTTCGAGATGTGTTGCTCATATCCATTCCAGTAGGTGTACGCGCCGCGCGTGCATGTTCGTCAGAAGACTTTTACCCTAGCAACTCCAGCGGGCCGGCAGGCCGCTCCCTAAGGTGGCGCTGCCACTAGGCGGATATATATCCACCTGTCGGCCCCGCCCGCTCCTCAGTTCTTCTGCCGCTACTGCGACAGTGGGTGAGAGTGAGGCGGGTGTGGAATGGATATGAGCAACACTCTCGAAGAACAACAGTTCAAAGGTGAGTAACTGTGTTTTTTCTTTGTGAAGTATGTCTCATATTCCAGCTTCAGTAGGTAGATTCCCAAGCCTTACATGGCGGTGGGTCTCGGCAGTGAGACGGTCACAGCGGGAAACGGCCGAGCCGAAGGCTCGGTCATCCTGGACTGCTAGGCCAGGCGTAATGGAAACAAAGGAGTGCACGGGAGGACCAGATCGCTGGCCTGCTCGATTTCCTGAGACGTACTGCGCAGGAATGCCGTTGATGATAAAGCTGCTCTAGTAGAGTGCCAGTTACATGGCCGCGAAGGAGACGCGGGCAGGTCGTAAAGGTCGTAACAGGAGTCACCACGAGCGAGAGACCCTGACGAGAGCACGCAATCGCGTACCGTCACTATGGTACAAAGCTGGGGGTTTGCGGAACGTTGGTCCGCTTTAATAAACATGGCGATGCGCCCTACGCAGTCTAAGGATGCAACTGCTGGCCTCCTGTGAGCGAATGAGTTTCGGATGAAATCTGGGTAAGGAATAATGTCCTGGTTGACATGAAGGCCGGAAGACAACTTTGGGGCGAAAGGCGGGGGATTACAGGCCTAACTGGGAAGATTGTACTTGATTCTGGTGGACATGTCCCGATGGAACACCGTATAACGGGGGCTCCACCACGAGACCGCGCGCAAGCTCTACACACGCCAATTCGCAAGGAATGAAATGGCCACCAGGATGCCATCTTCCAGGACAGTACGAGGCGGAACACGAGAGTAGCCAGCGGCTCAAACGGGGGGGAACATAAGGAGCCGGGACAACACCAATTGTTTCATCATCCCTCGAAGGCTTATTACTGCGTGCTCCCCTGGATGTTAAAGGACGTCCAGATTCTGTTAAAGAATAATAGACCCATCGGGTGTTGAGAAGAACAGACGGCCACATCGCTCCCCGGCGTGGCAGGTGGAGATAGCCCGGCTAAGTGAACCTGGAGAGGAGGACAGCCGCCAAGGCCCTGCTGCATTGATTGCGACCAAAGTCATCGAGGACGATTGGGATGGAACACATCGTGGGTGGAAGCGCTCTACCGCGCCACCAGACGTTTAAAGCGTTTCATTGGCTGCCGTTACGTTGTCCTTGTAAGATGCTTCCTACTTCCCAGAAGCACCTTTGCCTCACTGGGGAAGCGCAATGCACTCGACCTAGTCAGCCACGCAGGAGACCACGCTGAGATGTGTTCTGCGTGATCAGATCCAGGAAATAGGCAGGAACAGGGTCCGCTACGACAGTTTCCAGACGCATTGAGAGAACCAGCTGCTGCCGGAGGCCCCCCCCACCGCCGGAGCGGATCAGAATCAAGCGCGGCCCTGTCCCTGCCGCACCTTCTACGGGACCTTGTAGGATCAACGGGAACGGAGGGCACGCATAGAAGGGTGCGATCCACCCATTTCATGGATATCATGAAAGGCGTAGCAACCGAGCCCGGCTCGCGGACCTGGGAAAGAACAGCACATCGAAGGCACTCCTGTTCCTGCGCGGATGCAAAGAGTCCATATGCGGTGATGCGCCCCACCTTCGGAGAGCGCAAGGCGACTGTCGGGCGAAGGAACACTCGTGGGAGCAAAAGACCGGCTGAGATGATCCGACCGCGTTATTCCGAGCGCCTTGGAGAAGGAAGAACTAGTAGTGACACAGATGTGCTGATGCAAAGTTCCCACCAACGTCATGGCAGCCTCGTCGAGCAAAGAAGAGAAACCTCGTTCGCCCCCTGCTGTGTTTAATATAGGTTATACCCGCCGTTTGTGTTGTCGGGTAAAGACACCGAAACACAGTGACCCGCGATTTGCTGATGGACACGCTTGACAAGGCAAGGCGACTGCCCTCCAATTCTCACACGTTGATATGGAGGCTGATCGGGAGAGAGACCAGTTGTGCCCTGGATCCGCGAGAGTGGTACCTACGGTGAGCTCCCGCATTCCCAGTCTGATGCAGTCCTCTCCAGACAGCGAGGCTGGGGCGGATGGAACGACGCCCTGCACAACACGACGACTGATCCAGCACCACTGGAGGCAGGTTGAGACGCCCTGCGAATCGCTATTAACTGTATCTAACGGACAGCCTTGACCGACGGAGCTGAGGATTGAGCCAGCTGGGAGGGGGCCGGAGGGCGGGGAGATCGCGCCCCGGTGCGCCATAACGAATGTTGCAGCCTCCATGTGGCCCAAGAGTGTCGGACAAGTTACGTACTGGAGTTACAGTGCTGCCGTAGCCTGTGTGCTTGATGGCTGTCACACGCTGGAAACTTCGACAAGGGAAAGAACGGCCCTGGCTATGGTGGATCTCGAACGGCGCCGATAAAACTCGTATCCTCGAGTAGGGATAGAGTGACTTCTCAGGCATTGAGCATTCAGCCTACGCCGCTGAAAAGCCGGCTGCCATGCGGACATGCACGAGACTCCCTCCTCAAGGGTCCCCGATAAGCCAGTGCGTCAATGTAGGGACACATGCAACACGACTGCGGAACGAAGAACAAGTGTGACTACCGCCATGCATTTGGTAACACTCTCGTTGGCGTACAATAGAAAAGTTGCTGCCAGGGTAGAGGTAGAGCGCTGTCTCCCGAGTATGAACAGCCAGACAGAAGGACGATAAGAAGCTCAATGCGGAGCTATACAGTTCAGGGTGGGACCTGAAAGAGCAGGTTAACAGCGAGACACAATAATGCATTGTGGTATACTGTGCTCTCCCAGGCCCTGTTGTTTTGGGGCCTGTTAGGAATTTTATGGTATTTGGTGCACATCTATGAATATAACACTGACAGTGCACTTACTAACGTTGTGTTGCTTGCTGTAATGTCACAAGTGAGTGGATGCTTTCAGTACCGCTAGGCATTCTGCAGCATATGTTGTGAACTAATAAAGATGAATTATTTTCCAAATAATAGAATTTTATTGAGTAACAAAACCAGTGCAAAGAAAACTCTCTAATTTAAAAGCAAAAACAATAAAAACTTAATAAATTAATGGAACAGAATTTTACAAGGGGAAAGAACATATATATCCATTTTAGCTACACACAGCTTTCACAGTCAGTGTATGAGAACCTGTGGTTGTCCTTAGTAACTCCCAATGTGGAGTGGTAGGGGTAGGGATGTGGCCACATGGAATGTTGAGGGGACGTGTAGGGAAGTGCTATAATGGAGTTCTCCATGGACTGCAAAGGGAGGCGAGTCTGTGACTGTTGAAACTGTATGTGCACAACAATCTACAGCATCTGTGTTTATTGCTCAAGAAGCCTCATTATGTCCTACATAAGAAGGGCCATACTGTGTCAGACCAATGGTCCATCTAGCCCAGTATCCTGTCTTCCAATGTCAGATGCTTCAGAGGGAATGAGCATCCAGTCTCAGAATCTGGCAGTCAGAAGCTTAGGGACATCCAGAGCATAGGGTTGTGTCCCTAGTATTCTTGGCCAATAGCCATTGATGGACCTATCCTCTATGAGTTTATCTAATTCTTTTTTTAACCCAGTTACACTTTTGGCCTTCAAAACATACCCTAGCAATGTGTTCCACAGGTTGACTGTGCAATGTGTGAATAAGAACTTCTTATTTGTGTAGTGTCCCTATGGGTGCTCTACTGTAAGTGTATCTGCACCCTTTTGCCTCTAATTGGAGAATTTTGGTAGCATTGTCCATTTGGCCTGCACATGTGCTCTCCCTCCCTCATGGTTTGCCTCAAAGCTATTTAGTGCTGCACAAGCAGATACTTAGTTCCTTCTCGACAACCTTTGGCCTCAAACGGAGTGAGCAGTAGTCTCTTCCTTCTTTACACTGATAGTGCTTAGTATTAGTAGTAGCTATTCTTAGAGTTTCCGTTTCTTTTTAGTAGTTTAGAGTTTCCGTTTTTCAGTTTAAAAAAACCCAACTTTTTTCTTTCACTGTTTCCTGCCTTTTGTTGTGAGGATTGCGCCAAAGGGGCATGCCTGGTTTCTTCAGCTTCAAGAGGTACCTTTCCTGCAAGGAAGCAGTCCCAATATGTCTTGTTGTGTCCAGTGCTTTGAAGAGGGATATATTCCTCAAAATTGCATCTTCTGCCAACAGCTAAAGGCAAATTGAGAGCTCAAGTTAAAATTTCTCCTCACTTCAGCCACTGACTGACCCTGGTCTGAAAGCTTCTCCAGGATGCATATTGTACCTGGAGCCTTCAACCTCCAGAGGGGTGAAATTGCAGAAAAAGTCAGTTGACTCCCCTGCAAAGCCTCTAGAAAAAGGTCACCAAGCCCTCAACCCAAGTCCTTGATGATCCCAAGGGGATCTCCAGCATGCTCAGTCAATTCAGTACCAACAGCACCAAAGTGCGGTACCCAGAGAGATCAGGGACCCTGCAGTATGAGCTCTGCCATAGTGCCTAAAGACCCAATGGGCACAGGCTCGCAACAGCACTGCCCACCACAGATAAGGACAGAGACCATACTGCCCCTAAGAGATCAGCCCAAACAAAACCACCCTGGGCACCGAGTGTGTCAAAGTAACTCTCATCAGAATGTTCCGCCCATAAACAACCATCGGTACTGACAAGTCAGCACCATCACTCCTTGACGGTACTGAGTGTATCAATGGTAATGCAGGAGTTCCCTTTCTCAAGGGATCTTATGGTTGCGGAGCATCCAGAGGCCCTGATACTCCGTATTGGAACCTCAGTACTGAGAACACCTAGGTTCAGAGAAACATGAGCAGCACCGGGCCATTTACTCCCAGCACCCTAGTCAGCTTCATCCTTCTCCAGGGGGGATTCAGACAGTGACCAGGACAACAATTTCTCCTTGGCCTTGCACCATGCCCCACCATTGCAACATTGGGGACCTTCCTAACTGAACCCATGCTCTAATTCTCAATCTTCCTGTTACAGTAATCCATGGGCACTACTACCACCATCCAGGGGAC